>NW_028114115.1:0-141952 GCF_964289735.1 Phaethon aethereus | reverse complement strand
AGATTCTCCTCCTCTCCATCCTCCTCCACTTACACCTCTTCTTCTCCCTAACCGCCTCTCCCCCTCCTCTTCCTTACGTAGCCTCCCATCGTCTCCCATTGCTTCCTCCTGCTAATTCCTTCTACTCTTTCCGTTGCCTCCTTCGGCCCCTTGTTCCCTATGGCTCCTCCACCGACTCCTACTCATGCTTCTCCTCCTTCTCTTCTGTCACCTCTTCTTGAACCCTATTGCCTAATGTGTCTGGCACCTCCTCCTTCTCCTGTTACCCTGTGGCCTTCTCCTCCTCCTGCTTTTGCCTCCTCTTGTCTCCCCGGGCATCTTGTGGCCTCATCCTCTTTCTCTTCCGGTTGCCTCCTTGTGACTAGTCATTCTTTACATGTTCTGTCCTGCTCTGTCCTCCTCTTGCGTCCTCTTTGACCTTCTGCCTCCTCTTGCCTCCTTCTCCGCCTCCTTCTCCATCTTTTACTCCTCTTCTGGCCTCCGGTTTCCTTCTGTGGCCGCTCCTCCTGCTCTCCTCCTCCTACCTGCTGTTGTCTTTTGCCTCCTCTTCCTCCCTACCTTCCTAAACCTTCTCTTGCCTCCTGTTGGCTCCCGTTCCCTCCGGTCGCCTCCTCTTCTGCAGCTCGCAGGCCTCCTCTCATCAACTGTTGCCTTCTGCTGCCTCCCGTTGCCTCCTCTTGCTCATCCTTCTCTTGTCTCCTCTGCCTTCTCCACCTGCTCCTCCTTCGCCTGCCTCCTCCTGGCCCTTGTTAGGTCCTCCTCCTCCTTCCCCTCTTCCTCTTTCCTCCTGCTGTCTCCTCTTACTCCCTGATTTTTTCCTCTTGCCTCCTCCTCCTCCTCCTCCTCCTCCTCATATTCCCCTCTCCTCCAGCAGGCAGCAAGAAGAGCAGCAGCAGCAGGAGGGAACAGCTGGCTAAGGAACGTCACGGAGGCAAGAGAAGGCGGACGAGGAGGAGGAGAGGGGAGGCAAGAGGAGGAGGATGCCACCGCAGGCAAGAAGAGTCAAGAGGAGGGTGCGGACCAGGATGCCAGAGGAGGCAACAAGAGGCAAGAGGAGGCAAGAGGAGGAGGAAGAGCAGGACGAGGTGGAGGAGGAGGAAGCAAGAGGAGGTAAGAGAAGGCTGCGACACTAGGAGGCAAGAGGATGAGGAGGCAAGAGGAGGCCAAAGGAGGCCAAAGCAACAAGTGGCGACAGGAGGAAGACGCGAAAGGAGGAGGAGGCGGAGCAGTCAAGCAGAGAAGGAGGAGGCAAGAGGTGGCAAGAGGAGGAGGAGACCGAAGAAAAAATCGGCGGGTGGAAGAGGAGAAGAAAGGAAGCAATGGCAAGCAACGGAGGAGCAAGGGGAAAAGGAGAAGGAAGGAGGAGGCCTGCGGAGGCAAGAGCAGAGCACTGGAGCAAGCGGAGGAGGAGGCAAGAGCTGTCACCAAGAGGCCCGGGAAGGAGGAGGATGTCTCTTTCGTTTCCTTTGGCCTGCTCTTGCCTGCTCTTGCCTCCACTTGCCTCCTCCCTCATCCTGTCGCCTCCTGCTTCCTCCTCTTGACTCCACCGCCTCTGCTCATCCTCCCCTTTTTCTGCTTTTTCTCCCTTTTTGTTCCTGCACATCTTTGTACCGCGTAGCCTCCTGCTTTTCGTCATCCGCCTCCTCTTTCCATTCCTCCTCCTCCCCTTGCTCCTTCTCCTGTTCCTTTTTGGCTGCTCCCTCCTCCTGCAGATTCTCCTCCTCTCCATCCTCCTCCACTTACACCTCTTCTTCTCCCTAACCGCCTCTCCCCCTCCTCTTCCTTAGGTAGCCTCCCATCGTCGCCCATTGCTTCCTCCTGCTAATTCCTTCTACTCTTTCCGTTGCCTCCTTCGGCCCCTTGTTCCCTATGGCTCCTCCACCGACTCCTACTCATGCTTCTCCTCCTTCTCTTCTGTCACCTCTTCTTGAACCCTATTGCCTAATGTGTCTGGCACCTCCTCCTTCTCCTGTTACCCTGTGGCCTTCTCCTCCTCCTGCTTTTGCCTCCTCTTGTCTCCCCGGGCATCTTGTGGCCTCATCCTCTTTCTCTTCCGGTTACCTCCTTGTGACTAGTCATTCTTTACGTGTTCTGTCCTGCTCTGTCCTCCTCTTGCGTCCTCTTTGACCTCCTGCCTCCTCTTGCCTCCTTCTCCGCCTCCTTCTCCATCTTTTACATCTTGTTTACATCTTTTTCCATCTTCTGGCCTCCGGTTTCCTTCTGTGGCCGCTCCTCCTGCTCTCCTCCTCCTACCTGCTGTTGTCTTTTGCCTCCTCTTCCTCCCTACCTTCCTAAACCTTCTCTTGCCTCCTGTTGGCTCCCGTTCCCTCCGGTCGCCTCCTCTTCTGCAGCTCGCAGGCCTCCTCTCATCAACTGTTGCCTTCTGCTGCCTCCCGTTGCCTCCTCTTGCTCATCCTTCTCTTGTCTCCTCTGCCTTCTCCACCTGCTCCTCCTTCGCCTGCCTCCTCCTGGCCCTTGTTAGGTCCTCCTCCTCCTTCCCCTCTTCCTCTTTCCTCCTGCTGTCTCCTCTTACTCCCTGATTTTTTCCTCTTGCCTCCTCCTCCTCCTCCTCCTCCTCCTCATATTCCCCTCTCCTCCAGCAGGCAGCAAGAAGAGCAGCAGCAGCAGGAGGGAACAGCTGGCTAAGGAACGTCACGGAGGCAAGAGAAGGCGGACGAGGAGGAGGAGAGGGGAGGCAAGAGGAGGAGGATGCCACCGCAGGCAAGAAGAGTCAAGAGGAGGGTGCGGACCAGGATGCCAGAGGAGGCAACAAGAGGCAAGAGGAGGCAAGAGGAGGAGGAAGAGCAGGACGAGGTGGAGGAGGAGGAAGCAAGAGGAGGTAAGAGAAGGCTGCGACACTAGGAGGCAAGAGGAGGAGGAGGCAAGAGGAGGCCAAAGGAGGCCAAAGCAACAAGTGGCGACAGGAGGAAGACGCGAAAGGAGGAGGAGGCGGAGCAGTCAAGCAGAGAAGGAGGAGGCAAGAGGTGGCAAGAGGAGGAGGAGACCGAAGAAAAAATCGGCGGGTGGAAGAGGAGAAGAAAGGAAGCAATGGCAAGCAACGGAGGAGCAAGGGGAAAAGGAGAAGGAAGGAGGAGGCCTGCGGAAGCAAGAGCAGAGCACTGGAGCAAGCGGAGGAGGAGGCAAGAGCTGTCACCAAGAGGCCCGGGAAGGAGGAGGATGTCTCTTTCGTTTCCTTTGGCCTGCTCTTGCCTGCTCTTGCCTCCACTTGCCTCCTCCCTCATCCTGTCGCCTCCTGCTTCCTCCTCTTGACTCCACCGCCTCTGCTCATCCTCCCCTTTTTCTGCTTTTTCTCCCTTTTTGTTCCTGCACATCTTTGTACCGCGTAGCCTCCTGCTTTTCGTCATCCGCCTCCTCTTTCCATTCCTCCTCCTCCCCTTGCTCCTTCTCCTGTTCCTTTTTGGCTGCTCCCTCCTCCTGCAGATTCTCCTCCTCTCCATCCTCCTCCACTTACACCTCTTCTTCTCCCTAACCGCCTCTCCCCCTCCTCTTCCTTACGTAGCCTCCCATCGTCTCCCATTGCTTCCTCCTGCTAATTCCTTCTACTCTTTCCGTTGCCTCCTTCGGCCCCTTGTTCCCTATGGCTCCTCCACCGACTCCTACTCATGCTTCTCCTCCTTCTCTTCTGTCACCTCTTCTTGAACCCTATTGCCTAATGTGTCTGGCACCTCCTCCTTCTCCTGTTACCCTGTGGCCTTCTCCTCCTCCTGCTTTTGCCTCCTCTTGTCTCCCCGGGCATCTTGTGGCCTCATCCTCTTTCTCTTCCGGTTGCCTCCTTGTGACTAGTCATTCTTTACATGTTCTGTCCTGCTCTGTCCTCCTCTTGCGTCCTCTTTGACCTTCTGCCTCCTCTTGCCTCCTTCTCCGCCTCCTTCTCCATCTTTTACTCCTCTTCTGGCCTCCGGTTTCCTTCTGTGGCCGCTCCTCCTGCTCTCCTCCTCCTACCTGCTGTTGTCTTTTGCCTCCTCTTCCTCCCTACCTTCCTAAACCTTCTCTTGCCTCCTGTTGGCTCCCGTTCCCTCCGGTCGCCTCCTCTTCTGCAGCTCGCAGGCCTCCTCTCATCAACTGTTGCCTTCTGCTGCCTCCCGTTGCCTCCTCTTGCTCATCCTTCTCTTGTCTCCTCTGCCTTCTCCACCTGCTCCTCCTTCGCCTGCCTCCTCCTGGCCCTTGTTAGGTCCTCCTCCTCCTTCCCCTCTTCCTCTTTCCTCCTGCTGTCTCCTCTTACTCCCTGATTTTTTCCTCTTGCCTCCTCCTCCTCCTCCTCCTCCTCATATTCCCCTCTCCTCCAGCAGGCAGCAAGAAGAGCAGCAGCAGCAGGAGGGAACAGCTGGCTAAGGAACATCACGGAGGCAGGAGAAGGCGGACGAGGAGGAGGAGAGGGGAGGCAAGAGGAGGAGGATGCCACCGCAGGCAAGAAGAGCCAAGAGGAGGGTGCGGACCAGGATGCCAGAGGAGGCAACAAGAGGCAAGAGGAGGCAAGAGGAGGAGGAAGAGCAGGACGAGGTGGAGGAGGAGGAAGCAAGAGGAGGTAAGAGAAGGCTGCGACACTAGGAGGCAAGAGGAGGAGGAGGCAAGAGGAGGCCAAAGGAGGCCAAAGCAACAAGTGGCGACAGGAGGAAGACGCGAAAGGAGGAGGAGGCGGAGCAGTCAAGCAGAGAAGGAGGAGGCAAGAGGTGGCAAGAGGAGGAGACCGAAGAAAAAAGGCGGCGGGTGGAAGAGGAGAAGAAAGGAAGCAATGGCAAGCAACGGAGGAGCAAGGGGAAAAGGAGAAGGAAGGAGGAGGCCTGCGGAGGCAAGAGCAGAGCACTGGAGCAAGCGGAGGAGGAGGCAAGAGCTGTCACCAAGAGGCCTGGGAAGGAGGAGGATGTCTCTTTCGTTTCCTTTGGCCTGCTCTTGCCTGCTCTTGTCTCCACTTGCCTCCTCCCTCATCCTGTCGCCTCCTGCTTCCTCCTCTTGACTCCACCGCCTCTGCTCATCCTCCCCTTTTTCTGCTTTTTCTCCCTTTTTGTTCCTGCACATCTTTGTACCGCGTAGCCTCCTGCTTTTCGTCATCTGCCTCCTCTTTCCATTCCTCCTCCTCCCCTTGCTCCTTCTCCTGTTCCTTTTTGGCTGCTCCCTCCTCCTGCAGATTCTCCTCCTCTCCATCCTCCTCCACTTACACCTCTTCTTCTCCCTAACCGCCTCTCCCCCTCCTCTTCCTTAGGTAGCCTCCCATCGTCTCCCATTGCTTCCTCCTGCTAATTCCTTCTACTCTTTCCGTTGCCTCCTTCGGCCCCTTGTTCCCTATGGCTCCTCCACCGACTCCTACTCATGCTTCTCCTCCTTCTCTTCTGTCACCTCTTCTTGAACTCTATTGCCTAATGTGTCTGGCACCTCCTCCTTCTCCTGTTACCCTGTGGCCTTCTCCTCCTCCTGCTTTTGCCTCCTCTTGTCTCCCCGGGCATCTTGTGGCCTCATCCTCTTTCTCTTCCGGTTGCCTCCTTGTGACTAGTCATTCTTTACGTGTTCTGTCCTGCTCTGTCCTCCTCTTGCGTCCTCTTTGACCTCCTGCCTCCTCTTGCCTCCTTCTCCGCCTCCTTCTCCATCTTTTACATCTTGTTTACATCTTTTTCCATCTTCTGGCCTCCGGTTTCCTTCTGTGGCCGCTCCTCCTGCTCTCCTCCTCCTACCTGCTGTTGTCTTTTGCCTCCTCTTCCTCCCTACCTTCCTAAACCTTCTCTTGCCTCCTGTTGGCTCCCGTTCCCTCTGGTCGCCTCCTCTTCTGCAGCTCGCAGGCCTCCTCTCATCAACTGTTGCCTTCTGCTGCCTCCCGTTGCCTCCTCTTGCTCATCCTTCTCTTGTCTCCTCTGCCTTCTCCACCTGCTCCTCCTTCGCCTGCCTCCTCCTGGCCCTTGTTAGGTCCTCCTCCTCCTTCCCCTCTTCCTCTTTCCTCCTGCTGTCTCCTCTTACTCCCTGATTTTTTCCTCTTGCCTCCTCCTCCTCCTCCTCCTCCTCCTCATATTCCCCTCTCCTCCAGCAGGCAGCAAGAAGAGCAGCAGCAGCAGGAGGGAACAGCTGGCTAAGGAACGTCACGGAGGCAAGAGAAGGCGGACGAGGAGGAGGAGAGGGGAGGCAAGAGGAGGAGGATGCCACCGCAGGCAAGAAGAGTCAAGAGGAGGGTGCGGACCAGGATGCCAGAGGAGGCAACAAGAGGCAAGAGGAGGCAAGAGGAGGAGGAAGAGCAGGACGAGGTGGAGGAGGAGGAAGCAAGAGGAGGTAAGAGAAGGCTGCGACACTAGGAGGCAAGAGGAGGAGGAGGCAAGAGGAGGCCAAAGGAGGCCAAAGCAACAAGTGGCGACAGGAGGAAGACGCGAAAGGAGGAGGAGGCGGAGCAGTCAAGCAGAGAAGGAGGAGGCAAGAGGTGGCAAGAGGAGGAGGAGACCGAAGAAAAAATCGGCGGGTGGAAGAGGAGAAGAAAGGAAGCAATGGCAAGCAACGGAGGAGCAAGGGGAAAAGGAGAAGGAAGGAGGAGGCCTGCGGAAGCAAGAGCAGAGCACTGGAGCAAGCGGAGGAGGAGGCAAGAGCTGTCACCAAGAGGCCCGGGAAGGAGGAGGATGTCTCTTTCGTTTCCTTTGGCCTGCTCTTGCCTGCTCTTGCCTCCACTTGCCTCCTCCCTCATCCTGTCGCCTCCTGCTTCCTCCTCTTGACTCCACCGCCTCTGCTCATCCTCCCCTTTTTCTGCTTTTTCTCCCTTTTTGTTCCTGCACATCTTTGTACCGCGTAGCCTCCTGCTTTTCGTCATCCGCCTCCTCTTTCCATTCCTCCTCCTCCCCTTGCTCCTTCTCCTGTTCCTTTTTGGCTGCTCCCTCCTCCTGCAGATTCTCCTCCTCTCCATCCTCCTCCACTTACACCTCTTCTTCTCCCTAACCGCCTCTCCCCCTCCTCTTCCTTACGTAGCCTCCCATCGTCTCCCATTGCTTCCTCCTGCTAATTCCTTCTACTCTTTCCGTTGCCTCCTTCGGCCCCTTGTTCCCTATGGCTCCTCCACCGACTCCTACTCATGCTTCTCCTCCTTCTCTTCTGTCACCTCTTCTTGAACCCTATTGCCTAATGTGTCTGGCACCTCCTCCTTCTCCTGTTACCCTGTGGCCTTCTCCTCCTCCTGCTTTTGCCTCCTCTTGTCTCCCCGGGCATCTTGTGGCCTCATCCTCTTTCTCTTCCGGTTGCCTCCTTGTGACTAGTCATTCTTTACATGTTCTGTCCTGCTCTGTCCTCCTCTTGCGTCCTCTTTGACCTTCTGCCTCCTCTTGCCTCCTTCTCCGCCTCCTTCTCCATCTTTTACTCCTCTTCTGGCCTCCGGTTTCCTTCTGTGGCCGCTCCTCCTGCTCTCCTCCTCCTACCTGCTGTTGTCTTTTGCCTCCTCTTCCTCCCTACCTTCCTAAACCTTCTCTTGCCTCCTGTTGGCTCCCGTTCCCTCCGGTCGCCTCCTCTTCTGCAGCTCGCAGGCCTCCTCTCATCAACTGTTGCCTTCTGCTGCCTCCCGTTGCCTCCTCTTGCTCATCCTTCTCTTGTCTCCTCTGCCTTCTCCACCTGCTCCTCCTTCGCCTGCCTCCTCCTGGCCCTTGTTAGGTCCTCCTCCTCCTTCCCCTCTTCCTCTTTCCTCCTGCTGTCTCCTCTTACTCCCTGATTTTTTCCTCTTGCCTCCTCCTCCTCCTCCTCCTCCTCATATTCCCCTCTCCTCCAGCAGGCAGCAAGAAGAGCAGCAGCAGCAGGAGGGAACAGCTGGCTAAGGAACATCACGGAGGCAGGAGAAGGCGGACGAGGAGGAGGAGAGGGGAGGCAAGAGGAGGAGGATGCCACCGCAGGCAAGAAGAGCCAAGAGGAGGGTGCGGACCAGGATGCCAGAGGAGGCAACAAGAGGCAAGAGGAGGCAAGAGGAGGAGGAAGAGCAGGACGAGGTGGAGGAGGAGGAAGCAAGAGGAGGTAAGAGAAGGCTGCGACACTAGGAGGCAAGAGGAGGAGGAGGCAAGAGGAGGCCAAAGGAGGCCAAAGCAACAAGTGGCGACAGGAGGAAGACGCGAAAGGAGGAGGAGGCGGAGCAGTCAAGCAGAGAAGGAGGAGGCAAGAGGTGGCAAGAGGAGGAGACCGAAGAAAAAAGGCGGCGGGTGGAAGAGGAGAAGAAAGGAAGCAATGGCAAGCAACGGAGGAGCAAGGGGAAAAGGAGAAGGAAGGAGGAGGCCTGCGGAGGCAAGAGCAGAGCACTGGAGCAAGCGGAGGAGGAGGCAAGAGCTGTCACCAAGAGGCCTGGGAAGGAGGAGGATGTCTCTTTCGTTTCCTTTGGCCTGCTCTTGCCTGCTCTTGTCTCCACTTGCCTCCTCCCTCATCCTGTCGCCTCCTGCTTCCTCCTCTTGACTCCACCGCCTCTGCTCATCCTCCCCTTTTTCTGCTTTTTCTCCCTTTTTGTTCCTGCACATCTTTGTACCGCGTAGCCTCCTGCTTTTCGTCATCTGCCTCCTCTTTCCATTCCTCCTCCTCCCCTTGCTCCTTCTCCTGTTCCTTTTTGGCTGCTCCCTCCTCCTGCAGATTCTCCTCCTCTCCATCCTCCTCCACTTACACCTCTTCTTCTCCCTAACCGCCTCTCCCCCTCCTCTTCCTTAGGTAGCCTCCCATCGTCTCCCATTGCTTCCTCCTGCTAATTCCTTCTACTCTTTCCGTTGCCTCCTTCGGCCCCTTGTTCCCTATGGCTCCTCCACCGACTCCTACTCATGCTTCTCCTCCTTCTCTTCTGTCACCTCTTCTTGAACCCTATTGCCTAATGTGTCTGGCACCTCCTCCTTCTCCTGTTACCCTGTGGCCTTCTCCTCCTCCTGCTTTTGCCTCCTCTTGTCTCCCCGGGCATCTTGTGGCCTCATCCTCTTTCTCTTCCGGTTGCCTCCTTGTGACTAGTCATTCTTTACGTGTTCTGTCCTGCTCTGTCCTCCTCTTGCGTCCTCTTTGACCTCCTGCCTCCTCTTGCCTCCTTCTCCGCCTCCTTCTCCATCTTTTACATCTTGTTTACATCTTTTTCCATCTTCTGGCCTCCGGTTTCCTTCTGTGGCCGCTCCTCCTGCTCTCCTCCTCCTACCTGCTGTTGTCTTTTGCCTCCTCTTCCTCCCTACCTTCCTAAACCTTCTCTTGCCTCCTGTTGGCTCCCGTTCCCTCCGGTCGCCTCCTCTTCTGCAGCTCGCAGGCCTCCTCTCATCAACTGTTGCCTTCTGCTGCCTCCCGTTGCCTCCTCTTGCTCATCCTTCTCTTGTCTCCTCTGCCTTCTCCACCTGCTCCTCCTTCGCCTGCCTCCTCCTGGCCCTTGTTAGGTCCTCCTCCTCCTTCCCCTCTTCCTCTTTCCTCCTGCTGTCTCCTCTTACTCCCTGATTTTTTCCTCTTGCCTCCTCCTCCTCCTCCTCCTCCTCCTCCTCCTCATATTCCCCTCTCCTCCAGCAGGCAGCAAGAAGAGCAGCAGCAGCAGGAGGGAACAGCTGGCTAAGGAACGTCACGGAGGCAGGAGAAGGCGGACGAGGAGGAGGAGAGGGGAGGCAAGAGGAGGAGGATGCCACCGCAGGCAAGAAGAGCCAAGAGGAGGGTGCGGACCAGGATGCCAGAGGAGGCAACAAGAGGCAAGAGGAGGCAAGAGGAGGAGGAAGAGCAGGACGAGGTGGAGGAGGAGGAAGCAAGAGGAGGTAAGAGAAGGCTGCGACACTAGGAGGCAAGAGGAGGAGGAGGCAAGAGGAGGCCAAAGGAGGCCAAAGCAACAAGTGGCGACAGGAGGAAGACGCGAAAGGAGGAGGAGGCGGAGCAGTCAAGCAGAGAAGGAGGAGGCAAGAGGTGGCAAGAGGAGGAGGAGACCGAAGAAAAAAGGCGGCGGGTGGAAGAGGAGAAGAAAGGAAGCAATGGCAAGCAACGGAGGAGCAAGGGGAAAAGGAGAAGGAAGGAGGAGGCCTGCGGAGGCAAGAGCAGAGCACTGGAGCAAGTGGAGGAGGAGGCAAGAGCTGTCACCAAGAGGCCCGGGAAGGAGGAGGATGTCTCTTTCGTTTCCTTTGGCCTGCTCTTGCCTGCTCTTGCCTCCACTTGCCTCCTCCCTCATCCTGTCGCCTCCTGCTTCCTCCTCTTGACTCCACCGCCTCTGCTCATCCTCCCCTTTTTCTGCTTTTTCTCCCTTTTTGTTCCTGCACATCTTTGTACCGCGTAGCCTCCTGCTCTTCGTCATCCGCCTCCTCTTTCCATTCCTCCTCCTCCCCTTGCTCCTTCTCCTGTTCCTTTTTGGCTGCTCCCTCCTCCTGCAGATTCTCCTCCTCTCCATCCTCCTCCACTTACACCTCTTCTTCTCCCTAACCGCCTCTCCCCCTCCTCTTCCTTACGTAGCCTCCCATCGTCTCCCATTGCTTCCTCCTGCTAATTCCTTCTACTCTTTCCGTTGCCTCCTTCGGCCCCTTGTTCCCTATGGCTCCTCCACCGACTCCTACTCATGCTTCTCCTCCTTCTCTTCTGTCACCTCTTCTTGAACCCTATTGCCTAATGTGTCTGGCACCTCCTCCTTCTCCTGTTACCCTGTGGCCTTCTCCTCCTCCTGCTTTTGCCTCCTCTTGTCTCCCCGGGCATCTTGTGGCCTCACCCTCTTTCTCTTCCGGTTGCCTCCTTGTGACTAGTCATTCTTTACGTGTTCTGTCCTGCTCTGTCCTCCTCTTGCGTCCTCTTTGACCTTCTGCCTCTTCTTGCCTCCTTCTCCGCCTCCTTCTCCATCTTTTACTCCTCTTCTGGCCTCCAGTTTCCTTCTGTGGCCGCTCCTCCTGCTCTCCTCCTCCTACCTGCTGTTGTCTTTTGCCTCCTCTTCCTCCCTACCTTCCTAAACCTTCTCTTGCCTCCTGTTGGCTCCCGTTCCCTCCGGTCGCCTCCTCTTCTGCAGCTCCCAGGCCTCCTCTCATCAACTGTTGCCTTCTGCTGCCTCCCGTTGCCTCCTTTTGCTCATCCTTCTCTTGTCTCCTCTGCCTTCTCCACCTGCTCCTCCTTCGCCTGCCTCCTCCTGGCCCTTGTTAGGTCCTCCTCCTCCTTCCCCTCTTCCTCTTTCCTCCTGCTGTCTCCTCTTACTCCCTGTTTTTTCCTCTTGCCTCCTCCTTCTCCTCCTCCTCCTCCCCATATTCCCCTCTCCTCCAGCAGGCAGCAGGAAGAGCAGCAGCAGCAGGAGGGAACAGCTGGCTAAGGAACGTCACGGGAAGCAAGAGAAGGCGGACAAGGAGGAGGAGAGGGGAGGCAAGAGGAGGAGGATGCCACCAGAAGCAAGAATAGCCAAGAGGAGAGTGACGACCAGGACACCACAGGAGGCACCAGAGAGGAACAGCAGAATACTGGAAAATGTTCTTCTGCATTGTCCTTCTGTTTTTTGTCCTCCACCTCCCCTTGTTCCTCCTAGTGTTTATGTGTTGACATCCTGTCCTCATGCAGTTTCTCCTCCTCTGCATCGTAATCCTCTTACACCTCTTCTTCCTACTTGCCTGTTCTCCTCCTATTTCTTCCATAGCCTGTTGCCTCGTGGTGCCTCCTGTTGCTTCCTCTTGCCAACCTCTTTTATTCCTTCTGTTTTCTCCTTTTGTCCCTTCTTCCCTATGCCTCCTACACTTTCTCCTACTCCTGCTTCTCTTCCTTCTCTTTTGTCACCTGTTATTGAACTCTAAGAGGAAAGTGCCTGGCATCTCCTCCTGTTCCTTGTCCTCCTCCTTTTCTTATTATCCTGTTGCTTTCTCCTCTTCATCTTGACGTCACCTGTTTTCTCCTATTGTCTCCTTTTCATCATCCTCCCGCGCCTCTTACGCGCTTTTGCCTCCTTTTGTCTCACACTTCTTTTTGTCCAGTTCCCTCTTATTGCCTCCTCTTACCTCTTGTTGCCTTTTCCTCCTCTTCCTCCTAGTCCCTCCTGTTGCCCTGTGTGGCATGCTGTTGCCTCCTCCTCCTTTATCTCCTGGGTCCTGCTGTGTTGTTGTTTTGCCTCCTGTTTTTCTTCCATCTTTGCCTCCTGCTGCCTCTATCTTCTCTTACCTCCTGTGTCCTTCTGCTCCTGTTGCCTCCATATCCCTCCTGTTCCTGTTTCCTCCTGCTGCTTCCTTGCTCTTCTTTCTTCTTTACCCCTTGTGTCCTTATGTGTCCTTTTATATTTTTTTCCCCCATCTCCTGGTGCCTCTTTCTTCTTCTCCTGCTACCTCCTTTTGCGTCCTTTTACTTCCTGATCCCTTCTCCACTTACTGTGTCCTGCTGTTACCTCCTCCTCCTCCTGCTGTTGTTGTCTTCGGTTGCCTCCTCTCCCTCCTCTTGCCTCCTGTTTCCACCTGTTTTCTCTTCCTCGGCTTTGTCTGACCTCCTGGTTCTTCTCGTTGCCTTTGTCTATTTCTCCACCTTGTATGCCTTCTCTTTTCTGCTGGTGCCGTCTGTTTCCTCTTTTTGCCTCTTATTGCCTCCCTTTTCTTCTTCTCCTCCTTTTGCTTTCTTTCGAATTTTCCTCCTGTTGTTTCCTGTTTCCGTACGCTCGTCATGTTAACTCATTTTGCCCCTTATCCTATTGCCTCCTCCTCCTCTTGTTGCCTGCTCTTCCTGTTCCTTTTGGTTTCCTCCTCTTGCCTCCTCTTCCTTCTCCTTGTCTTCCTGCTCTTCCTCTTCTTGCCTCCTGTTACCTCCTCCTTCTCTTCCTCCTTCGTGCCCTCTGCCTTCTCCTCCTTTTCTTGCCTCCTGTTGCCTCCTGTTGCTCTGTTTTTCCTGTTGCCTCCCCTTCCTCTTCCCTTCTTCTCTCACTGTTGCATCATGTTCCTTCGTCTTCATCTTCCTCCTCCTTTTGCATCCTGTTGCCTCTTATTGCTTCCTCTTGCCTCCTTCTCCATCTCCTCCAGTTTTCTGCTTTGGCCTCCTCTTGTCTCCTTCTCCTCTTCCCATTGCCTCCTCTTCCCGTCTCCTGCTCTTCCTCATTTTGCCTCTTTTTCTTTCCACCTCTTGTCCTCTTCTGCTTCCTCTTGGGTCCTCCTCTTCCTCTTGTGTCATATTGTCTCCTCTGTCTCTTACTTCCCGTTGCTTCCTCCTGCTCCCCCTTCCCCCTCCTCCTTCTCTGGTTGCCTTCTCTTGATTCCTATAGCCTTCTGTTTCTCCTCCTGTCCCTGTCACCTGCTGTTGCCATTTGTTTCATCCTACGCCTCTTCTTCCTTTTGGCTCCTCTCTTCTCCTTTTGCCTCCTCCTTGTCCTCTTCTTCCTTGTCCTTGTCTTGCTTGTCTTCATCGTTGTTGTTGTTGTTGTCATCATTGTCCTCCTTCTCCTCGCCCTCCTCCTCTTCCTTCTCCTTCTCTTTTTCCTTTTTTATGCCCATCTCCATGTCCTAACCTGCATGCTACTCTTCTCTTATTGTGTCCTCCTCTTGCTTCTTTGTGCCGCCTCCTTCTCCTCTTCCTCTACTTGTGGCCTCCTGTTGCCTTGTCATCCTGTTGCCTCATGTTTCTTCCTGTTGCCTCCTCCTGCTCCTTTTTTCTTCTTCTTGCCTCCTATTGCTAAATCCTACGCATGTTGCCTCCTGTTGCCTGCTTCTCATGTTTCCTCCTCCCCCTCCTCCTTCTTAACATCCTCATCATGCTTCAACCTGTCTATCCCCTTAGTCTCGGGTGACACTCTTGCACATGATTCTCCACAACATGCCACGGTTAGGAGGTGCCAGCTCATGACAGCTGCTTGTAGTTCTGCAGCTCGATCTTGACATTGGCTGCAAGGAGGAGGAACATTGTCACTGCCATAGCAGGCCCAATTTCCATGCAAGTTCCATAACAAAATTCTAGAGAAAAGGTCATTTGTAGAAACAGCTCTTGGGAAGCCATTTGTTTTGGGGGAGCTCAAGCTGTCCCCTGACCTTTGGTGGCAATTGGCTACTTCTCCCAGCCCCTTCCAAGGAACAAGGAGCACGCAACCCATGACCCCCTAGACCTAGGAGGGGGAAAGCTTAGGGTGGCCTTCTCAGCAGGGATAATCACTGTGGGGAGCGCAAGCTCCCACACCCATAACTCATCAATGCCCAGCTGGAAGGTGGGTCTGTAAACCACAAACACCACTTACTTGCCGTGGAATTGCTCTTGGATGGTAGCGAAGGTCCCAAGTCCTGCAGCCAGGACACCCTGCCCAGGGAAAAGACAAAACGGCTGGCTGATAAATGAGTACCTTAGAGATAGGAAAAGTGAAAGCTTTGGAAAAAACCCATGTTCTCCATTTTTTTACTTCTCCTCCTCAAAATGTTTGCGAACATCTCTTGGCTAGAGAAGATCCCAGCCATTTCCAGCACAGGGAATACCCCTGGGACTTAGTCCTTGGCACAGACCCAGCATCATGCCCAGTCCCTCTGCTTGGTCTCTCCACTCTGACCACAGGGAAGAGTGAAGCCCTACGGCATGCTGGATGCTTTCTCAGACTGGCTCTCAGAAGCTGTTCTGGGCACACAAGGTGGTCTCGGCGTGCTGCTGTGGTGCTCAGGGGGGGATCGTTCCTCGGGGCCCAGGCCTCTCAGGAGGACTGAACCCCGGCATGGTGAGGGGGACCAGGACACCCGCCCACCTTGTCCACCTTCAGCTGTCCCACGATGTAATCAGACACAGCTCCCCAGATAGCCACGACTGCTGGAAAGCAAAGGAAAGAGGTCTCAGGCTCCAGACCAGACAGCTCACAGACGCTCGGCAAGCTCCCTACCCGGGGGATGACTGATGCTGAAGTACACAGACATCCCAGAAGAACACTGCCATGGCTGTGGAGCTGGACTGTGCCCCCATTTCAGACTGCCAACTCCCAGAGACAGCTGGCCCTGAACGGTTTCCCCTTTTAAGGAGACCAAGCCATGCCCACAGGAGCCCCGTACCAGCACCTGGCAGTTCTGGCAGCCACACAGTCCCCCGAGCCCAGAGGGACCCTCAGGCAGCGCTCTCACACAACAGCCCCCAGCCCTGTCCAGCCACCCCCGCAGCACAGCAGCTGCAGCTTTGGGCAGTGGACAGCCCTAGTGCAACCCCTCAGGAAGGAGCTCCCAAACCCCTCAGCCTTGGTGCAGAGCTGCAGGAGCATGGCGAACAAGTAGCTCAGCTCCAAGCTGACAGCCACGGTGCAGCAGCCCACCATCACGCTTACCACTTGCCCTCATCTTGGGGAAGAGGATGCTCTGTGCGGCTCCTTGCCCAAAACTCAACATCTCCGATGTGCCCCTGCTCTGACTGTCAGCAAGGGTCCTGCTTGTCAGTCGAGGGTCCCCCAGTACAGCCCCGCTGCCTCCCGGCCCCGCTCCCGGCTGTGGAGCAGCTCCAAAGGGCAGCAGTGAGGAGCCCCTGAGCAGTGCCCAGGCCTCGCCAGGAAGTGCCAGCACTGCCGCAGCGCTGGGGAAACCTCCCTGGGATGCAGGGCACCACCCTGTGACATCAGTCCACGTCATTTGGAGGCCCATTATGACACCAGCAAGGAGATGGCACAGCTGGGGAGAGAGGCGAGAGATTTTCCCTCTTGTCCTGAGAAACAGTCACCCCCTTTCTCCCTGGTCCTTTTCCAAATAATTGCGTCTGCCCCCTGCACCCGCATGTCTCTGCTACTGGGAGCCCGTCTGGGCAGGCAGGGTTTAGGGGTTGGCTGTGGTCAGGCTGTTTCAAGAGGTGGGATGGAAAGCCTTTGGGGTAAAACAGCCCCTCCCGTGTGACCGAACACTCTCGGCTTTGTGTTGCTCTCGTGGTAGGAGTAGGATGTGCTTCACAGCATTGGTTTCGGCTGGGATGGAGTTAGTTTTCTTCAGCAGCAGCCCGTATGGTGCTGTGTTTTGGATTTGTGACCAAAAGCCTCCGGATAAAACATGGCTGTGTCAGCTGTCACTGAGCAGTGCCTGCACAGCGTCAAGGGCTTCTCTGTTCCTCGCTCTGACCCAGCAGCGAGTAGGCTGGGGGTGGGCAAGAAGTTGTGAGGGGACAAGCTGGGACAGCTGACCCCACCAGACCAAAGACATATTCCACACCATATGATGTCGTGCTCAGCAATAAAAGCTGGCGGAAGAAGGAGCAAGGCAGGGCCCACAGTGGAGAGGAGAGACCCAACAATGCCCCTCCAGCCTGCTGCTGGCCTGGCAGCAGCTCCAGCTGAAGGGACCTCACCAACACCCACCCAGCCATCAGCCTCCTCCTGGCCTATCAGGGTCTCGGGAAGAAGTGACCTCACAAGGGACTTCCAAGCCATTTGCACGCTGCTGGCCTATCACCTGCAGAGACAGGAGTGACCTCACAAGGAACAGCCAAGCCACGTGCCTGCTCCTACCCTATCAGCATCTCCGGCAGAAGTGACCTCAGCAGCCCCCACCCCAGGTGTCACCTCGCTGCTGGCCCCTTGCCATCCCCCCAGCCCACTTCTCCTCTGCCCCCCCGCCAGCTCTCTGTTCTCGGAGCTGGCAGGCACTGAGCAACTCAGTGACCAATCCGCTTCCTCCCACACTAGTGATCTCACCACACCCCAGCGATGTCACCTTCCACCCCAGCACCCCCTCGCCTGCCTCTGTCCTCCTGCAGGCCCTATAGGAAATGCAGCAGCCATTATATACCACATATGGGTGTATCTGGTTGAAAAAAGGCAAAGCAAAAAGGAAAAAAGCTCGGGCAATCTGAAGTTCTAGTTAAAATGACACCTCCTGTCCTCAAGCACAAAGACCCTGTCCGTCTTTGCTTTGTTCACCTGGGGTGGAATAAAAAAGAAAAAAGAAAAAGAAGCCAAGGATATTATGCAGAACAGCTTCTATTCCAAGATTTTGTAACCTGTAGCAAGATGCAGATGCAGATACCATTGCAACTACCCTTGGAGATGTAGATACCGTTTCAGATGTCATTTCTCCAGAGCTGTCTGTAATGCTCTCTGCATCTGCAATGGTGTCGGCAATGGCACCTGCGTCTTCAGAACCATGTCCGCGGGCAACTGCATCTGAAATTGTATTTGCATCTGCAGTGGCATCTGCAATGGCATCTGCATCTGAAATGGCATGTGCATGCCATTCCTGAAAGGAGGTTGTAGTGAGGTGGGTGTTGGTTTCTTCTCCCAGGTAACTAGCAATAGGACAAGAGGAAATGGCCTCAAGTTGTGCCAGGGGATTTAGACTAGAACTTAGGAAAAATTTCTTTACTGAGAGCATGGTTAAACATTGGAACAGGCTGCCCAGGGAGGTGGTGGAGTCACCATCACTGGAAGTGTTCAGAAAACATGTTGACGTGGCACTTCAGGACATGGTTTAGTGGGCATAGTGGTGTTGGGTTGATGGTTGGACTTGATGATCTTAAAGCTCTTCTCCAATTTTAATGATTCTGCGATTCTGTGGTCTGCCATGACGTCACTTCAAGGCCTGTGAGAGAAGGCAAGGAGAAGACAAATCAGTGACAATAAATGCTTGAGGCAAAAGAGGACACAGGGAATAAAGAAAAAGGAGGTAGTTTCTGCATCCTGCTTGTTGTGTCTGGTGCAAGTTCCTCCAATATCAACATCTCTGAGCACCAGGGCAGGTCAGAGCAATCCCAGGCATGGATTAACTTCCCCTTCCCTCTCTCCTCAGCACGGGAAGGTGTCCCACACTAAAGCGCTGTCTAACGCCATGTACTGGCAAGCTCTGGAGAAAAAAGACAATCCCACCGTGGCACGTACCCTGCAGCCGGGAGGGTGCTGCTGCTTTTCCTATGCGATGCCTTCACTCCCTTCCACAGGAGGCAGAAGCACAAAGTGAACCATCACACAGTTATGCCCACCCCCTCATCCACCAGAGATGCAAAAAGGTAAAAAGCAACTCCCCAGTTTCTAGGTCTTCCTGCTCAACAGGGCTGAATGACAGAAAAGCAGTGCAGCAGGCAATGCACTTCTGGGAAGCAGGTCCCCAGTGACACAACCCCCTCCCCAGCCTGACTTGGTGCATCCCCACCACCACAGTGGTGCCCAAAGTGCAGGAGCCCAAACTGTGGTCCCCTGGTTGTGCTGTCGACTTGCAGGATGCACGTGATGGCCATCCCTACCACTCAAGGGGCCCAGTTCTCCCCAGGGTCAGGGCTGCAGCCAAGGGCAGGACGCAGCCCCGTGGCAGGACCACTGCAGGGCCGGCAGCCACAGACCTGCCTCTGCTGAAACATCCCACAACAGTGCAGGCAGGAAGGGACCCGCAGCCAAACGGCACACAGAGCACACAAATAGCACCCAGCTGCCTGTTAGAGGATTGCATCACATGTCCTACACGAGACTTGGAAATAACTTGGAAAAATTAAAATATAAAAGGGCTATCTTAAGGCTGTATGATCCACAGAACAGAGGCACAAATCCTCTAACGGGGTGATCCATGTTTATATCTTGAGGATCTGAAATATTCAAAAATCCTGTAATTACAGAATTTTCCTTTTCTTGATCAAAGAAAATGCAGAATTTCAGTTCTCACTTTATTACAGTAACCTTCCTCCACGATGCACGAGGACAGGTGATAAGAGCAGAGTCCGGATGTATGGACCTGCACACATTTGCTCTCCAGCAGGGCTGGCCCACGGGCCACAGTCACCAAGACATTAAAACAAAGTTGCTGAAACCTCCTGCATGTCATGTCTCACCCAAAGCCAGGACAGAAAGCCTGTACCCAGCTGCCCAAACCCCCAAATGTGAACTGAGGCTCCTGTCCCAGACCTGACCACGGCCAGACAGACTGGGCAGGAGGTGGAGCTGGATTTACAGCACTGGTGCTTGGCTGCAAAGACCTGCTCTACCTGGGATTGTAACAGAGGCAGGCTGGCCGCTCCTTGAAATTTGAGCAGAATAGGTATTTATTTCCAACAAACACAACTCCAGATCTGTCAAAGGCCACTACCCTGCTGTCAGCTGGGGAAGGACAGCCCAGACGGACAGACAGACTCCTCAGCTGGGTGCCTTACTGAATTTGCTGCACCTCCAGAACAAGAACCTTACTCTGCATTTATTGCTGTGACTGAAATTGCCACTGCTAAGGAGGAACTCGACTGCAGGTCTCAGAAATGAAGAAGTAAACACAGCTTGCCACCATTTCTGCCATGCACCAAGTGCCCACTCCTGTCTTGAAGCAGGATGGCTACCATTTAAAATTACGTCCCTCTGCAAATAGGCCCATCTCCAAGCAATAGGGAGGGCCAGGACGAGGTTAGTTGCTGTCAGAAACGTGATGCTGTCACTTATCTTCTAAACATATGCTCAATTACTCTTGACAAGAGATAATAATCCTCAACTAGTGGATGCAGACTGATAGAATAAACTAATTTGTGCTACGAGTTTATATATGCCCCCTTCCTTGCCTTGCACCTGGGCCGCTCTACAACCTGAGGAATACAGTTGCCTGGCAAGCCTTGGCCTTTGAACAAAGAGGTTGGTGGTTGAGAGCCCCTTGACCATACCAAGCACTCTTGCATAGCTGAGGTGGGGGATGGCACTGATTGCACCAGGAATGCGGTTGCCTGACCAGGGTGCGGAACAAGAACAGGAGTAACTAACCATCTCCTGACAACCCTGGAACAACTGGTACCAGTGCTACCAGAGACTTGAGAAATTAACTGTCTGGGTTGTGGCCAGCATGGAAGTTCACTGATGCCGAAAGTCAATTATCTCCCGACCCTCTAAACAGCGGTTCCAGGTGAGACCCTTTGAGCTCTCCCGGACCGCAGCAGGCTGCAACCTGGCTCCCCTCTGAGGGGGACGCCTCTCGGAGCTCATGAGCTCTCAAGTTCTTGATCAGTTTGGAGCACTGGCACGAACCTGGGCTGAAACTCCTGTTTGAAGCTCAACTCTTCGCCTGTTGAGAAAATGCAAAAGCATTTGACATTGAGTATTTCATGGAATTCTAGGGGAAACTTTTAATAGATACCTTGGTGTATATATCTCTCTCTCTCCTCCCACATATACATATCTTTTCTATCTCTGTATCCACGTCTATGTACGTGCATGTGTAATTAGAGAATCTTATTAAGTTTTACGTTGTTGTGTTGTTAAGCTTTATGAGGAAATTATATGATTTAATACTGTGATTTACCTTAATAGTGTTAGTGAATTTTCATTGCTGCTATTTTATATTAGATTGTTGACATCCTAAAGTTACCGAAAGCACAAAATCATAGGCTACATCACCACACCAAAATCTCCAGCACTTGATTCCTTTAGTCATAAGCCATTGACCAAATCTGGGACTAGGAGTGGATTCAGCCACACCTAGACTTTTCTCTGAGAAGGACTTTAGAAAGCAAGGGGGTCTGCTCTGAATCTCGTGATTCAATGGGAAGGCATCCCTCATCTTTCCCTATACACAATCTCTAGACATAAACCATTGACCAAGTGGATTCCAGTCCACTCTGAACCTCATGATTCAACAGCAGGGTCTCCATCATTTTCTTTCCTTAATCCACATATAAGTCATACTAACCCGATTCAACTTCCCCGAGTCTGTAAAAACCATTTCCTCCTATCCATGTGTATATCATTCCAACTCAGTTCTAATTTGATTTCTCGTTGTATGCTTTTTCCATGTTGAATAAGTAATAGAGGGGACCTTGCCATCAAATTCTCTTAAGTCACACTTTTCACAAATTTATTTTAAAATAATTCGCTTTCTAATGTCTGTGGCGGTGATTTTTTAAGCGGCCTAAACCACTCATTCGTGACAACACCACACAGCAGCAGATTACCAACTGGTAAGATCTTCCCGAGATACATTTTAGTTTCTGCAAAGCTTAAGCTTTTTGTGGGAAAGTTTTAAATTTGAGACAAAATCATTAGATGCTCACCGATCAGAAATACACAGTAGCTCCAACTCGCATGATTTCTTTTCCGGAAACAGCTTGGAAAATTTCATATCCAGTTTCATGAAAAACTGGAGGTTTTTTCCCAAATCACTTCTATTGCTTTATGAAAATTATAGTTTTGACTCACACCCACCACTGCAGGCCAGGCTGGTCAGAGGGCTTGCAACACACAAACCCACACACCGTTTCCCTCTGACATTGCTGCAGGGACCCTCACGCAGGTGGTAACAAGGAAGAAAGCACAGCCTGGGGTCAGGAGGGGAAAGCGTGAGAAGGCAGCAAATGTGCCACAAACCAAAATATTTAACACTGCAGTGACTCAACATTGTTGAAAGACATCACAATGGAGGAGTAACACAAACGGCTTTCGTTTCAGGAACACTGGATTATTTGTAAATGAACTTCCACTGTGAAAACTATTTACAACCTTAACATGGCAGAGGGTGGGGTAGGGTGTCTTGAAAATTTCCCCCAGGAAAATTCCAGGACAGGAATCTTCATTTTTCTCTTTTACTCCAACCAGAACAGCTCTGGATGAGGAAGCTTGACATTGCTTCAACAATTTCTTCAACCACTTGCAAGAACAGTGGGTATTCTACAAACCACAGGTATGGCAACACAGACTTGGGATGGGTCTTAAACGTCAGGAAACAAGGTGGGAAGTCTGAACCAAAAAGCTAAATAAGGAAAAGCCTCGGTGATGAAGTCACCAGGCTACCACAACATTGCCTGGAGCAGCTCCACGTGGGGACCAGCCCACTTTGATTTGCCACGGGCATATGAAGATAGGACACATTCATATTACTACATGCCAGCTAATTAGTAGGAAAACAGATTTTGCCATACACTTGGAGCCCAAGTGTAGCTCCAGTTGCTGGCTCTTAGGAAGACAGATGAGCAGTTCCCTGTTTCTCATCCTCTCAAGAATATCGTTCTGCAAGATGCTAAAGCCCGCGACATCCCACCATCAGAAGATGGGACTAGCAAGCTCCCTCTCCCTGGAGGGAGACATTGCCTATTCTCACTGCCCACTGTTCACATTGCTGCCCCTGTGCACTTGTACCTCTAACATACGTTCTTAAGAGAAAGGCTCTATCCCTGGTTTTCAAGGTAAGTGGTTCAAGGGAGTTATAAAGTCAGGATCAAGGAATGACAAGCTGTGTCTCTCGCATGTCACCTCTTCTGACACTAGAGGAGTGGCACATTAACACCCTGGGAGCAGTGGGGACGGTCTCTTGCTGAATGGATTAATGCAGCACAAGGTGTTGCATTAATCCTCTGAGCCCTTCCTTGCTCCCTCCGTTTGTCTCTTTTCCCCCCAGTCTCCTTGGTTGTGAGAGCTACAGCATGATCCTAGCATCAAGCTGCCCTCCTACATTGGCATTCCAGCTTCTAGTCTGTCCAGCATCTATACAAAGACGTGCAGCATTTACCTACAGAGATGACCATTTCAATGTAAGAGACAAGGCGTGGCACTTCAGGATATGGTTTAGTGGGCATGGTGGTGTGGTGGTGTTGGGTTGATGGTTGGACTTGATGATCTTAAAGGTCTTTTCCAACCTTAGTGACTCTGTGATTCTGTGAACTCCTGTGCACAAAGATCATGCAAGAAAAAAAAAGGTTATAGGCACTGTACAAAGGCTGACTGCAAATATTGAACCTCTGGCTAGAAGCTGCATAAGAACAAACTACTTTGGAGAATGTAAAAAACATCCATGACTTTCTCAAACTCTTCATTGCCCCAACTGAGAGTTGAGGGACAGATCACAATCTCCTAAAATCTCTTGCACAGCCACAGCCCTGCAAAAAACTCAGTTTCTCTACTAGTGCACAAACAGATTATGAAAAGAAATTTGAAGTCTATGTGGATGGTTTCTGAAGTTAGACAAGTAATTTTTATGAGGATAAACCTTTTGCCTCGCATCTGGCAACTGATAGGGGTGTGGACCCAGCATCAAGACCAGATGCCAGAAATGAATGCAGGAACGCCCCACCTCCTCGCTGATCCATCTTCCTGTCTTTTTGGAAGCCTTAGCTGACACGTGAAGAGCAAGAAGTTGCATGTCAAGTGAAAAATTACTAAAAAAGCTGTGAAAGAGGAACTTGCTCAGTTCAAAAAGAAGACTGGACAACGCTATGCACAAACCACCACACTGCGCACAGGGAAGTTCTACAAGTCAGGCGTGGTACACAATAATGACAAAAAAATGGCTCTGCCCCTCAGTTTTCTGTATGTTCAGGCTAGTTCTTTTAGTCAGACACAGAAATCGGAAGTGCTCTCTTCTTCTTTTGCTGAAGTAATCACCCTTTAAAGTAGTTACTGCTAAACAATGCAGAAGCAACCAAAAAAAAGTTAAAGCAAGTACTTTCATTCTCACAAGATGCATACTGCTGAAGTGTTTCTCGTATTAAATTCTCTTCTCTCCTCTAAAGGGTCCCCATCTTCTCTGCTCCCAAGGTAAACTCCAGAGCTATTATGGGTTTTCAAAGAAAGGATCATGTCACTTACCTGCCATTTAAAAAACAATACTAAACTAAACTAAAAAAGAGGTACTCAGAGCTATGAATGGAGAACCTTCACAAAATACTGTAAAAACAAATTAACCAAAGAGAAAGCATTAATGAGAAAACCTGGGAGCAGAATGAGAAGCACCACACAAGCGAAACTATCCCAAGCAGTTACTCCTCCATCAAGGAACACAAGCCCTGAGGCTGATGATGGTTGTGGGGTGAGTCTCCCCCAGACGCAAACATCTCTCCCTGCTCTGTGCTCAGACCGAGGAAGGAGAAAGTAATACACCCCCCCAACATCTAAAGGCATGCAACTCCATTCAAAGGTAAATTTTGATTTCTTTAGATAAACTGCCTATTGGCCAGCTATAACACCTGCCTATAGACTATACTGACTTCATCTGCCCTTATCCACAAAAACTTTTGACATGCTGAGTAAGTGTGGAGAGTCAGGTGGACTTAGACACACTGCTACCTGGGGGCTGTTTTTTTAATCTATTTACAAGTATCCAATGCTTTGAAGCTGCCCAAGGGTCCGCATGCCCTTGCTACTGGAGGTTCTTGTTCTGTGCAGGCACCAAGGAAGACACTTCTGGAGGCAGACTAATTCAAACTGGTAAAGCACAGAAGACTGTTTATGGCCTGCTGAGAATTATCTCCCAGACACATCAGGAACAAGGGCAAAGCTCGTATATTTAAAATGCACTTGAGTTACATGACTGTTAAACATGCACCATTACACTATTTCACTACACTGAAGACTGACAGCAGTGTACCAGGACAGTCCTTTCTGGACACACCACGCCTGGGTAGGAATCCTAGACGCTTCCTTGAAGGACAGAAATCCAAAGAGATAAAGTAAGTTTCTTAAATTAAGCACAGCAAATACAAAACAAACAAACCAAAATGGCAGGTAAACCCCTGAGGCACTAATGAGGAACAAACAGTCTCCCATTGAGTCCACTACCCCTCACAAAATGGCCAAGTGGCTTAAAATGAGATTCCTGCACAGAAATGGCAGATGGAAGATAACATCGATAATGCCAGCATGTGCGACCAATGCAGAAACAGCAGCAACTGACCCTTCTCCTGCTCTTCCTCCTTCTACAAGCTCTTTTGGCAGGAAAAAACAAGGATGATTGAATCAGATCTGAGAAGAAGCTGGGCCTCCAAAAATTCAAAACTATCAGGAAGACTATTTGAAATACAGATTCACATCCACCATTGTGGATGTTGAACCTCACCCTAAGCACACATCATGCCTTGAGAAAGGAGCTAAGGACTGTGTGAAGTCACCACCATGAGCAGACGTTCAAAATCAAAGCATGCAGAAGACACAGACAAACCTCTACCCTTTTTTCACTGATGTTTCAAGTCACCTGATCCTCATCCCAGGACATGACAAAACATCACTAAACATAATGATGGCAGCCTCTTTGCAGGGTTCTTACTCAAAAGCAAAAACCAAAATGCCATGTACCCATGGGGAAACCCTTGTTCTTCTGTGCGGCTGGTGTCCTCCCATGACTCGTCCTCAAGGCAGGAGAAATGATCATGGATTTGGAAGTCCACACAAATTCAGAAGCACACTGAGTCCTCCAGCAGTCATTATCTGTGGGTCAGAAGTCCTTCCAGACCCCAGAAGTGCCTACTAGATGCCTGGCAGTCGTTCGCCGTGGACCACAAGTCCTCCAAACCTACCTATCCACCTTGCTATCTTCCAACTCACCAGAAATCACAGAATCACAGAATCTTTAAGGTTGGAAAAGACATTCAAGATCATCAAGTCCAACCGTTAACCCGACACCACCATGCCCACTAAACCATGTCCCAAAGCGCCACATCCACATGTTTTTTGAACACTTCCAGAGATGGTGACTCCACCAGCTCCCTGGGCAGCCTGTCCCAATGCTTGACCACTCTCACAGTGACAAACTTTTTCCTACTATCTAGTTAAAATCTCCCCTGGAGCAACTTGAGGCCATTTCCTCTCGTTCTATCGCTTGTTACTTGGGAGAAGAGACCAACACCCACCTCGCCACAACCCACTTTCAGGTAGTTGTAGAGAGCAATACGGTCTCCCCTCAGCCTGCTCTTGTCCAGACTGAACAACCCCAGTTCCCTCAGCAGCTCCTCATAAGACTTGTGCTCCAGACCCCTCACCAGCTTCGTTGCCCTTCTCTGGACACGCTCTAGCACCTCAACATTCTTTTTGTAGTGAGGGGCCCAAACCTGAACACAGGATTTGAGGTGTGGTCTCACCAGTGCCGAGCACAGGGGCATGATCACTTCCCTACTCCTTCTGGATACACTATTGCTGATACAGGCTAGGACACTGTTGGCCGCCTTGGCCACCTCGGCACACTGCTGGCTCATATTCAGCCAGCTGTCAACCAGCACCCCCAGGCCCTTTTCCCTGGGCAGCTCTCCAGCCACTCCTCCCCAAGACTGTAGCATTGCATGGGGTTGTTGTGACCAAAGTGCAGGACCCAGCACTTGGCCTTGTTAAACCTCATACGGTTGACCTCCGCCTATCAATCCAGCCTCTCCAGAGGCCTCTGCAGAGCCCTCCTACCCTCCAGCAGATCAACACTCCCACCCAACTTGGTGTCATCTGCAAATTTACTGAGGGAGCAGAGGAACACGACACTGGCCGTCCCGGTCAGACATGTTAGACCACAAATGATGACTGCAAGACAGAAAATGTGACTCAAACCACCAGAACCACAAAAAAACAACTAGAAGGAGGGACAGACTTTTAGCAAGGCCTGTTGCGATAGGACAAGGGGAAATGGTTTTAAGCTAAAAGAGGGGAGATTTTGACTAGATATAAAGAAGACATTTTTCACAATGAGGGTGGTGAAACACTGGCACAGGTTGCCCAGAGAGGTGGTAAATGCTCCATCCCTGGAAACATTCAAGGTCACGTTGGTCGGGGCTCTGAGCAACAGGATCTAGTTGAAGATGTCACTGCAGGGGGGTTGGACTAGATGACCTTTAAAGGTCCCTTGCAACCCAAATTATTCTATGATTCTATGATTCTAAACCTCATACACAAACTAAAGGCCTCTACCCAAACCCTAAAAAATCAAACAATCTAAAAAATTACTCTCTCAAAAAAAAAAAAAAAGACCACTCAGAACATAGGATGAAGCAAAAATAGCATAACAAACCCAGGTCCTTCCCATAACAATAACACGCTTTAATCCTAACTCGCTTAAACTCTGGCATACCATAACAGTGTGACCCCATAACCCTAGCACATGGTAGACATAAGATGCCAAAAAATTGAACACAAACTCCGTGGAGATCTCCGCCAGGGCCTCCAGGTGGCCCCAGATGTCAAACATCACAACTTGGAAGTGGGAGTGGGAAAGAGCTACCAGGATGTCACCAGCACCCATCTTTCACATCATCTGTCACACCCTGAAAAGGCGCTTGGCTTAAAAACTCCTGGGGAGAAAGGCTGAGGCACTCGGAGACTTTGAACCATCCATTGGGATTTGCTATGGGCAACGGAAGCAATGGCATTTGCTTTGCCCCCATTTCCAGGGTGCCACAAGACAGACCTGCTGCCCCCAAATCAGCTGTCTGACAGCTCGTACAAGGTGCAGGTGTGGGTCAGGACAGCCGTGGGGAGCAGGCAAGGCATTCTGCAATGCCCCTGGTGCTGCAGACGATGAGGGGAAGCCCAGGGCACCTGGCAGTCAGCGGTAGGGCCCAGCAGGGTGCAGCACCCGCAGAAATGCCCAAGTCTGTGAGCCTAAGCCTGAGGGCTGCAGCAGGGCTGGCACTGGCTGGGGCTTTGCAAGGAAAAACCAGGCAGGGGTGATCCTGGCCCTGGCTGGGCCCAGGATCTGGCAACCTGTCCCTTTGCCCATCGCTGCCACGTGATCCAGAAAGCAGCTCTGCTGACCCTGCTGTGATCCTGAGCCATCTCTTGCCAGACAAGTCTTTACCAGCAGGCCTAAAAAGAGGGAAAATTGCCCAGAATTAAACTGTTCTTGAGTTTTTGCAGGCAGCTCATTTTTCTTAGCTGCTTGGTGGTGCTGCTCCTGGGGAGCGCTCACGAAACAGGGCAGCTGCCTGTACCTGCAGGCAGGCGGTGAACTGAGCAGCAGGAGTGAGGGGTGATTTGTGTGGCTGTTGGACAGGTATTGGCTTTAAATGTGTCCAGCCTGGTACTTTTTCCTTGCAAGTTGTATTTAGAGATTAAATAGTATTTATTTTTAAAAGAAAATCCAACCAGCAAACAAACAAAAAAAAGCTGGGTGATTTTTTCACCCCAGCTTGGCTTTTTTCACCAGCCCTGGCCACTCTACAAGGTGATCTTCATTTGGTACTTTTGGTCTTTCTCTATTCCTCTCTGTCCGGCTCCTTTTCCCCATTTTTTAATTCCCCCCTCTCTGCCCTGTAGCCTGTCACAATTTTTTCTTTTTCCATCTCCCTCTGCCCAGCTCCCTGTCCTTATTTTTAAATTCTTCTCGCTCTGTCCTTTTAGCCCATTGCAACTTCTTTCTTGCTTGCTTTCTTTCTTTCTTTTGTCTGTCTCCCTGTCCCCACATTCTTAAAATTCCCCTCTCTCTGTCCTGTAGCCTGTAGCTATTTTTACTTTCTCTGCCTCTCTCCTTGTCCCTATTTCCAAATTCCTCCCTCTCTGCCCTGTAGCCTGTCACTGCCTTCCCCTTTCTCTGCCTCGTTTTCCAGTTCTTTGTCCCTGTTTTTTAACTCCTCCCTCTCTCTCCTGTTAGCCCTTGGCTAACTTGTTTTTTTCCCTTTCTCCATCTCACTCTCCCTTGCTCCATATCCCCACTTCTTAACCCCTCCCCCTCTCCCTCTCTTTAGCCCATCATTATTTTTTTCCTTGCTCTTTCTTGCTCTGTCTCATTACTCCTATACTCCTGTTTTTTAAATTCCTCTCTCCCTGCCCCATAACCTGTTGCTATTTTTGCCTTTCTCCGGTCAGCTCCCTGCCTGTATTTTCTAGCTCTTCCCTATCTGTCCTATAGCCCACTGCTGTTTTTTTCTTTCTGCACACCTCTCTCTCCTGCTCCCGGTCTTTCCCTTTTTTCTGTCCCTGTGTCCTGCTTCTTGGTCTTATTTTTCCACTGTCCTGCAGCCTGCCCCTTCCTTCCTGACTGTATCCCCTGCTCAGCTGGCTGGGCCTTCTCCCTTCTCCCTGAGCCTCCCTCCTGCTCCCCGTCCCCTTTTGCCCTTCCTCCGTCTCCATCCTGGAGGCCATCGCTGTTCTGTCCTCCATCTCCTTGTCCTGATCCACATCCCTCTGTTTCTCAGTCTCTCTGCACTGTTTCCCATCCTTCCCTTGCTCTGTGTCCTGCTCTCTGTCCCTGCCTCTCCCTTTCCTCTTCCCTTCTCACCCTTTCCCCTCTGTCCCTCTGCTTATCACTCTTTTTCTTCCTGCACCCCGCTGCCCCCTTCCCCTCCACCTCTTTCCCGCTCTATCCCTGCGCCAGCTCCTCACCCGTATTTTTCTTTCCTCCACTCCCTGCCCATCTCTTCCCCCCGTTCTCTTCATCCCTCTGTCCATCTCCCGTCCCTCTCCTGCCACCCCACCGCCCTGCCCCACCTCTCTCTGCAGCTCTGCCCCTCTCTCCTCCTCCTCCCTGCAGCAGCGGGGCCGGGGCCGGGGCCGGGGGCCGGGGCCGGGGGCCGGGGCCGGGGGCCGGGGCCGGGGGCCGGGGCAGCCCCAGGCAGGGAGCCCCAGGGCTTGCAGGGGGGCTGCACCTGGCCCAGGGGATGGTGTCCCTGCAGGGTCAGACAGCAGGAAGGGGCGCCCCAGGCCATGCCGGGAGCTGTAGTCCTGGGCCACAGAACACCCAGGCAGCCCTGTTGGTTCCCAGGGCATGCCGGGAGCTGTAGTCCTGGGGCATGCCAGGTGGCCATGTTGGTTCCAGGGGCATGTGCGGAGCTGTCATTTCCCCACACTCGCCTTCTCGGTGGCTGTGTTGCCCGTAAGGAGCGAGGCCTTTGGGCGGGCGCAGGGGTCTCTCTTGCCCGCTGGCTGCCCGGGGGTGGCAGGGAGGAGCTCCAAACTGCCCCGGGCTCCTGGTCAGCTGGAGCCAGGCCTGGCCGCAGCAGCCCCAGGGGTGACCCAAGGGCTGGGGAGGGGGAGGAGATGGAGGCAGACCCCCCTGGGCACCATGCATCCTGACTCCCCCAGCCCTGCTTGCCCCCTGCAGCGGCCCCGGCACCTCACCTGAGGCCTGTCCCACAGCCCCAGGCCGCTTCACGGCCTGTCCAGCCAGCTGGGCCTGGGGCGCACTCCATCACCTGTTAAAAAAAAAAAAAAAAAGCCTGATGGCAAGGCCTACAGATTGGCACAAGACCCGCAGGCAATAAATAAGATAGCTGAAGATTTACACCTGGTAGTGGCAAACCCATACACCTTATTGACTAATTTAAAAGAAACCCATGAATCGTTCACAGTATTGGATCTGAAAGAGGCATTCTTTTGCCTCACCTTGGCCCCTGAAAGCTGCAATTTATTTGCCTTTGAATAGGCAGATCATGAGGCAAAAAGAGCTGCAGAGCAAGGTGAGGTATTAAGTTTGATTCCTGAAAAAGTTTTGCTGCTACCAGACTTGGTTGATTATGATGACAAGGATCTTAGATTAATTAAACATTTGGAAGCAGAAGTTGAATCATCAGGTTGGGCAAAATTAAAAGGTAACAGAATAATAGTTCCCTGTAGAATATTATGGAAACTGGTAAAAGCAGAACACGACGAGACTCATTGGGGAACTGAAGCCTTGTATAATTCCCTTAGGAAGCAAATAGTAGCCAGGAATTTGTTTTAAACTGTAAAAACCATGGTTAATAAATGTGAAATATGCTTAAAGAATCATCCAAAGGTAGAAAATCGTGTAAAACATGGAAGTATTGATAAAGGGAAAGTTCCAGGTCAAAATTGGCAAATAAACTTTTCTGAAATCCCAAGAAAAGGGAGGGTTCGGTATTTGTTAGTATTAATAGATACCTTTTCGTGCTGGCCAGAAGCTTTCCCTTGTAGAACTAATAGTGCCAGGGAAGTGACACGAGTACTTTTAAATGAAATTATCCCTAGGTTCGGTGTACCAACTGTGATGTCCTCAGATAAGGGTACTCATTTTTGTGTGCAAATAGTGCAACAAGTTACTAAAATTTTAGGAACAAACTGGCAACTACAGACCTCATATCGGCCACAGGCAAGTGGACAAGTTGAGAAAATGAACCATTTACTTAAACAACAGCTAGATAAAATCAGTCAAGAAGCGAATCTACATTGGTACCAAGCGCTACCACTAGCTCTATTACGAATCAGGGTAAAACCAAGAACTAAAGAGAATTTAAGTCCATTCGGAATTTTGTTTGGGAGGCTGTACCAATCCCAATACCAAGGGGAAGATCTCACCCAGTTAGGCGAAAAAAATGTACAGAAATACATAATAATATTAGGAGATTCTAGCCAAACCTTATCTCTAATAGGATTTCCAGTTCTGGTTAACATCTCTCTATTTAATAACCCCCACTACGGAGTAGGTCATGATAAGAATATCTTTAGATGACACCTCTTGGGGATTTGAAGAAGTTTGGAACAAATTAACAAATTAACCAAATTACTTATTTGTTTTATGTACTTGCTGTATGATTCGATGTTCGAGAGTGTGGATGATTATGTTATGTGGAAAAAGAATAAGATCAAACACGAAATCGCAAGAGGGAGGTATTTTAATCAGTGGACAAATTATAATGGTATGTTATGAGGGATTGCGAAAGAATTCGCAAGGATAATAGAAAAGGGGGGAATGAAACAAGGATCTAAAACAATTACAAGGTTTTAGCATGTGTCACTAATCAATTCTAACATTTCAGCTAACATTTCAGCTATGTGTAAACAGTTAATCACGAGGAAAGCAGGCCTCATGAAAATTAAAACCAAGAAGAGTTAAGAGCAAGGACTGAGAGATTAAAGAGAACAGAGAAGATATCTTAACCTTGAGCGTAGAGACAGACTGGCAGGAGTGCTCTAACAAGGATGATAAGAAGGAACCGCTTGGCTGGACAACAGAAAGGACAAACATCCAAGGAGAAGAAATTATCCTCAAGAGACCTGTGACCATAAAAGGGAAAAAGGAGTAGGGGACTAACTCCCCAAAAGACCACCGACGAGCACCCCAGACCTCCACGCATGTGTAGTGGAGTTTTGGAACGCCAGCGTTATGTAAATGTAATAGATAAGCAAGGAGGCGGTGATTTCTTGGAAAATGTGTGCATATTCATGTCTTTCAGGTATATAAAGGATGAACTTTTGTTTCAGGGCACGCATGTTAGGAGGAGATATCCCCCATGCGTCCAGCGCTGTAATAAACATATCTGCTTTATAAGTCTTTTGAGTTGTGAAGTTTGTTTCCGCACATCAAGAGGGACTCCATTTTAGGTGACGTTTTAGCTCTAGAAACTACTGAAATTGGTGTTTAGAAGCCAGGATGGAGTGTTTGTGCTGGAGCCACTGCAGAGCCCGAAGCATGACCCCAGCACAGAGGCAGCAGCGAGCGTCAGAAGTACTCACAACATTGGATGTGTGCAGATAACAGGACACCATCTCCCTCTTGACCCTAGTGTCCTCCCTCAGAGACTGCTGCTTCTCTTGCTTAGGTTCATATTCCGCTGTGAAGAAAAGGGAACAAGCTTTCACTGAGTTCATCTGTTGCTCCATATTATAGGGAGTTACAGTTAGAAAGGATGGGACAGGAAATGGGACAGAGAGGGAAAGACAGAAGATAGGGACATGAAGAGGGACCCTTTTCCCTAACCCTAACCCTAGCAAAGCGGTTCCTTCTTATCATCCTTGTTAGAGCACTCCTGCCAGTCTGTCTCTCCACTCAAGGTTATAATTCCAGGTAAACATTTATTTACTGACAGCTTAGAAAATATGCCACTGAGCTAACCAAACAGTCTCCTCTCATCCTATCAGTCCAAGGTCATATATATTGGCAGTAACTGCATTGTTCAAGCCTTGTCTTTGGATTTGGTAGCGTGTGTGTTCTCACAGGTCCCTCATCCAACTGCTGGTATATGAGGACGGAGCCACCACTCCATGGCCTCAAATATTTTGGCTCTTTCCTGTCCCTTTCCTACAGATGGAAAGACCAGAGACCTGTGCAGAGCTCCAGAGATGACAATACTGCAGATCCAAATTGCAGACAGTTGAGTTTCATCCCCAATTCCTGTCCTAAAAATCTGCTGACATTCCACCTGCCCATTCACAAAGGGAGGCATGAAAATGACAGCAAGCATGAGAAAGCTTGGTCTATGGAGAGCTTCACAGATCTGGTGGGCAGAAGTGAACACCTTCTGCATAACACGGGGCCATCAAATGTAACCTGGGATTCAGGCTCTGCCTGTGCACGGAGCAGTGGAGAGACTTTTATAACCACGCGGTTATACAGTAGTATCCTGGAAGAGCAGTGAGTTTTCAGTGTGGATATGTACATGACACCAATGTGGTGAGGGTCTCTCTATGTGTTTGGAGTGAGAGAGCATCAAGCCCCTCACTACGAGAAAGAAACTGAATTGCTGGAGCGTGTCCAGGGAAGGACAACGAAGCTGGCGAAGGGTCCAGAGCACAAGTCTTATGAAGAGCAGCTGAGGCAACTCGGGTTCTTTAGCCTGGACAAGAGGAGGCTGAGGGGAGACCTTGTCGCTCTTCACAACTACCAGAAAGGGGGTTGTGGTGAGGTGGGTGTTGGTCTTTTCTCCCAAGTAACAAGTGATAGAATGAGAGGAAATGGCCTCAAGTTGCACCAGGGGAGGTATAGAGTGGATATTAGGAAAAAATTCTTCACTGAGAGAGTGGTGAAACATTGGAACGGGCTGCCCAGGGAAGTAGTGGAGTCGCTATCACTGGAAATATTGAAAAAACACGTGGACGTGGCACTTTGCGACATGGTTTAGTGGGCATGGTGGTGTTGGGTGGATGGTTGGACTTGATGATCTTAAAGGTCTTTTCCAACCTTAATGATTCTGTGATTCTGTGATTTTCAGGCTCCAAAGGCTCAGTTTTAGGATTCAGCTAGTCATTTTTAGGGTCCAAGCCACATCCTGGGTTTCCAAACCCTCGTTTTTATGGTCCAACCTCTCTTTTAGTATTCAATGATTCATTTATAGTGCCCAAAGCTTCATTTTTAGGGTCCAAACTTGTCTGGTATTACCCATAGCCTTTTTTTAGGGCCCACAGTTTCATTTTTCGATCGAAACCCTCATTTTAAGCTGCAGAAAGCCTCTTTCTAGAGAGCAGCTTCATTTTAATGGTCCAAAGGCTCCATTTTAGTTTGCAAGGTCTAATTTTTAAAGTCCAAAGATGCATTTTTAGTGCCAAAGCCTACTTTATAGGTACCAAGCTCCGCTTTGAAGTTTCAAAGACTGATTTTAAGGGCCCAGAGCAGCATTTTTAAGGCCTGACGTCTGATTTTGACGTTCCAAAGCCTGAGTTTTAGAGTCCAAAGCCATATGGCCTTTGGCTCATTTTCAGGCCCAAGCCCTTATTTTTAGCTTCCAAAGCCTCACGTTCAGCTACCAAAGCCTCATTTTCAGGAACTAAAGTCTAAGTTTTAGGATCCAGTCTGCAATTTGGAGAGCCCAAAGTGTCATTCTGAGGCTCCAGATACTCATTTGGAGGGCCCAAAGCCTCATTTTAAGGGCCCAAAGCCTCGTTTTAAGGGCCCAACTCCTCATTTAGGGTACATAGCCTCATTTCTTTAATGTGCAAAGCCTCATTTTGAGCCTCCAAAGACCCACTTGTAGGGTGAAAAGCCTTAGGTTTTGCTACCAAAGCATCATCTGAGGGCACAAATCCTAATTTGAGGGTTAAAAGCCTCAATTTCATTTCCACAGCCCTATCTTTAGGGCCCAAAGCCCCATTTTTAACTTCCAAACTCTTGTTTTAAGGGTCCAGACTCTCATTTATAGGGTCCAAATCCCTCTTTTACAGGTCTAAGCCTCCACTGGAATGCTCAAAGACCAGTATCAGTACGGGCTGGGGGATGAAGGGATTGAGAGCAGCCGTGCTGAGATGGACTTGGGGGTACTGCGGGATGAAAACCTGGACATGAGCTGGCGATGTGCGCTCACAGGCCAGAAGGCCAACTGTATCCTGGGCTGCATCAAAAGCAGCGCGGCCAGCAGGTCGAGGGAGGTGATTCTGCCCCTCTAACTCCGCTCTGGTGAGACCCTACCTGGAGTACTGTCCGGCTCTGGAGCCCCTCAGCACAGAAAAGACATGGACATGCTGGAGTGGGTCCAGAGGAGGGCCACAAAAATGATCAGAGGGGTGGAAGAAATTTTTTAACGTGCGCGTGGTGAAACACAGGGAGACACATAGACAAGAAAGGCATTGCTGAATCCCCCTGCCCCCATTAAAATCTTCCTGTAGTGCCTACATCAATGAGGAAAAACCAGTTTTCCAAACAAGTCTGTGATAAATGATTTAGTCCCAAACAGGATTCCAATTTAAGTTTACAATTTATTAAAGGAATAGAGGCAAGCAAACAGTGCTGGGTGCGCCGGGGCACACCTTCACTTCTTACAATCCCCTCCTTTGTACTTTTCTAGGCTTCCTTTCTCACCTTTCTCCGCCTTTTTCTCGGAAGATGACTCCTCCTCTAAGTGCGTCACCACTTCCCCGGTCTGCGCATGCTTCATCCTTTTCTAGGTGGTCGTCCGGTGGTCGTTGGGAGGAAGATGCTCCTCTTCGTCAGTGCACTCTACATGACCTTTCTGTTGGCGCATGCGCTTTGTTATTCTACTTATATAATGCTACCTTATTTGGCTATACATCTTCTTGACATTTCTGCGGTTACCTACAACACGGGTTTGCACTAGTATATCAGGAACTAACATACACATATCAAGAAGCTACATAAGCTACACATATCAAGAAGCTACATAAGCTATACACATCAGGAAGTTACATAAAGATTATGGTTTCTTCCATTTAACACCACTCCCCTGTTTATGGTCATGCCCTACATACATTCCTTTATTTCAATATAAATGACATATGCTTCAAGCATATATTCACTAGATTTTCTTTACACAAATCACTCATTCCTCACAATTCCTCTCCTTGCACATCCATGTTTTAAGTCAGATCAGACATTTGTAATGTTGTTCTGCGCAGCTACTTTTTGGTCTTAACAAATCTATGTGCTTCCTGCAAAAGTGTTTCAACATCTTCATTATCCTTGTCTTCTGAACTTGGTTCCCAGTCAGAGTCTTCATCAGTAGGCTCACACTCCTCTTCCTCATCATCTATAAAGCTGTCATTAAGGTCATATTCATTTGGTTCATCATCATCACCTTCTTTCTCCACAGCCCTTTTTCCTGTAGGGACAAAAATGTCATATATTCATGAATCATAAACACAGAAAGAAAGAGACCTTCCAGAGACCATCTAGTTAGTCTCTCTCCTCAAGAGGAGAGAGAGAATCGACTAACGCACTCTACCCAATGCTTACTATTTTGATTTTCAAGACTCATGAACAGCTGTACCATCTCTCTCTGACACCTACCGCAGCACTTACCAGTCTGATCACTTAGAAAGTTTTCCTTACTGGCTTTTCTTCCAGCACTTGGAAAACAGTATCAGGCCTCTTCTGATAATGTCTTCTGGTATCAGAAGATGACAATATCAGATAATGTCTTCTGATAACTCTCCTTTCCTTAAGGAGTGGCGCACACAATTTCCCTGGTCATCTTCCTGCTACGTCTGTGTCTAAACAATACATCTCTCTTGCCACTCAGCCTCTGGCTATTGCTAGGCAGCTATTTTGACCTTAGATTTTCTGCCTTCATCCATACTTACTTAGGGCTATTTTATATTCATAAATCTCTGGAATCTGACTCTGCTTTTAACTTCCATTCACTTCTTTCATGAGCTTCAGGAGAGAGAAGGGAACCTGCTACCTCACTCACCTCCCACATTCTCAACTGGGATCCACGCAGAACAGTCTGTGCTTCTTTTCCAAACACGGGTTAAGGAGACAACAAATGCTGAATGCCACCTTCCCGAGCTGGGTGCAGCCTACCTGTTTCCCGGTTCGGTCTATTCTATCACGCTGCCTTCTAATCTGCTGTCCATCCATCCTGTTCACAACTTACACTTTGTGATGAAATTGCCTTCTGCCTTCGTAGTAACTTCACAATACTTTGTATCAGCAGAAATCAAAGACTCAGAAACCTCTATTTACAAGAGACAGATGCTGTTGGCAGCACGTTCCTAAACTTTTTTACACAGCTTGTTTTGCAGTATTCTTTTAATTGCTCGAATATGTTGGCACATGTTTAAGTGTCCCAGAGGCAGGATAATTCTGGTATTTGAAGAAGCCTTATCCATCTGACTTGTCAGTGTCTGCACAAAGCTGCTGCCAGGGCAGCACTGCCTTCTTTTATTTATCAGCAGCTGTGAACCTTCATCAAGTTTATTTCCACTGCTTCCTGATTTTGGCAGATGTGCGTAACCCTTGCTCTACAAGCCTACATTGTCTCCCCTTTTTCTCACGTGTCCGCAATTCCTAACTAGCCACAGTCTGTTAATATCCCAGTCATGTTACTCTGCCCTTAAGTCATACCTCTGAGTAAAACCATGTTCATTCCTCTTCTTCCCAGCCTCCAATTTTTGCATTCTTAGCTCGTCTAGAGATAGCCTGTCAATGATCTTGTACAGATAATTTATCTGTTGAGCAATTCTTATCATCATCTTTCATGTGAAACTATAAACGTGGGGGCTTTTTTCCTCAGCTACAGACCCCAGTTCAAATCATCAACGTTTATCTTAACCGTAAGCATTTCTTAGCTACCTCTTGCAGTCTCGGGTCAGAGCCCCAGGCACTCAAGCTACGCGTGTGGTGAACAAATGAGAACATCGGTATCTTATCTAGTCAGATCACATCCTCTATTAGTTATGTTTTTCTACTAGTGGGAACATTACTATTCCAGAATTATCTTATGGTCTGATGAACATTTTATACTCTATAGCAACTCTCACCCAAGGTTTTCAAAAGCATGTTACGGCATTAGTCAAATTTCTCAAAGATACACAATTTTATAGGTGAGTTGTGCTACAGAGGCACTGAATGACCTCCTAGAACGCCAGCCGTGTGTGACGCAGCCAATAACATAACTGAGAAAAATCCTACGGCTGGCAACTGGTATTCTTGGAAGGACCCACTGTGCACCACCCAGCAGAAAATCCAGAAAATGCCAACTGCCAATTTGAGTTGTAATCCACTATTATGCTTGCTAGTTTATTGTTTATCAGCCTTCAGAGGAACTTAATCGTGTCCATGTTTACCATCAGAATTTCTTATAAGAATCCCAGACTATGGTCCTGCAGAATGAATTATGTCTTGGATGGGAGAGGTCAAAACAAAGATGCTAAATACAGTAAGAACAAAATCCCTCTTGTCAGCTTACAAGAATAATAAAGCCCAAACCCGCTCAGCAAATAAAAGCTCTTCTTCAGCTTCACAGCACTCTGGGAGGTATTTTGCAACAGAAGTAGGAATTCTGGCAAAATACTGATTACTTCCATCAGACTATTTTTTTTTTTCCTACAAATGCAGGAGGCGCATACTATGTTTTCCCTCAATCAACGCTTTTAGATTTCAGCAGTGAACGATGCACTTCCTTCCACGTCTTCCTATTCCACTTCTTTCAGCTACAGTTTAATTCAGCCCCACAGCCCCCAGCGCTGCTCATTAAGCACAGTTCTGCCTGTTCCCTAGTACTATATTTATCAAGAAACCCTTGAAACTTTCTCTGAAGGTATCTGCTTCATGTGAGGAGAAAAAGTTTGCTGACCACCTCTTTCAGAGAGTTCAATTTGGAAGTGAGCTTGATTAGCTTGCTAGGAAACCTACAAAGAAGTGTGTAGGAGAATCCTGCACAGTCCACAGCCACAGCAGGTCATTCATCTAAGGAGCAAAAATGTAGTGAGGTCATTCAGTAGTGACAATTTAATGACAGCATAACTCTCACTTTTTTTTCCTGCTTCCTCCTTTACAACCATTCACCCAGTAATGAGCCTTAGATTGTTTCTCAGAAGATAGACCACATTCTTTACAGGAAATTTACAATCTCTCTGGTAGAAATTAGACTAAAAAAATGTTAAAAATTAAACATGTCAAATGTCATGTAGATGGTACCTTTTTCTTGGCTAGTGGAGTTTAAATACACTTGCACAGAAATTAATCCTGCTGTGCTTAACAATGCAGTTGTGCCAAACAGCACAAAATACAGGTTGATGAAGCCCTGACTGCGTGTGTGACTTTGCACGGCTCGGTACAACTGCCTCAGATGTGAACTTGCTGAGCCCAACCTTTTACAAGCTTTGCCCTCAAGAGAGCTAAGCAAGCCCATCAAGAAGACATCAGGGGGGAAAAAAAAAAAAAATCAGCAAATCTGAACAGCACTTTAATTGATTAACTCCCTTCTTTGTCCTGCACACAGAATATCAAATCTTCCCTGGTTCTTACTTAGTAAAAGAGCTGAATTTCACAGATTGAATTTCACTTCCGAGTTAAAGTTTTACACGTTTACAACAGAAGCACTTTTCCTTCCATAGTCACACTTGGCTGACCACCTGCCATGAGCTGTACACACAGGATTTGGGTAAGGAAGGTGTTCTTATGAAAGGCACAGCTACTGTTTAAAGCCTTCAAGATTAGATTTAGCCTTTAGATAATGCACACAGTCCAACTTCCTTCATTATAAAATCTTAATCGCTCACTGCTCTTACAGTGCTGCTAACAATTCTCAGCATGCCGTTACACACATTTCTACAAGGGAGCAGCGATCAAGATGGGGCTTCAGAATATGCTACTGCACTGATACAACAATATCAAGCATTCAGTGATTGCAAAAGTGCACACGTACCTGAGAAGCAAATGGGATGGGAAAGAAATTTCTCAGTGGAAAATACAAAAGCAACCTCTTGCATCCACCCATAACAGAAACGGAGGCCAAAACACTACACCTATTTGCACTTTTATTTATTTTTCTCTAGAAAGCAGATCTCTCTGTTTTGGGGAAAATGTTTTAGGAAATGCCCAGCCACACCTTGACCGTCAAGGAAGACAAGCCAGTTTCCACTTTCACTTGAGATGCAGCAGCTCCACATCCTCGTGCCGTGTTCAGGCCAGTGAAAATGAAGACTGTGTATCATTAGACTTTCAGACTGCTCTTTAAAGCTCCCTTTTAAATTCTTTCAGAAAGAACAGGAAGCTTCACATGCAGAAGCTGAGACACAAAAGAAACCTGGAAACAGACTTAAAGGATATCTACACCTGGAGTGAACATTGTCGGTGGCAGCAAAGCCAGCTAGGTGCGCCACTGGTAAATGGAGGAGGTATACACAATATTACAATTTGCATTATCAAGAGAGACTACAGCTTGCCTGTGCTACTACATAACCCTCACCGACGACTAGAAACTGAAGTGAGAAGGACATATACGTAGTTTACAGTGAAAGCTGCCCCCAACTCAAAGGCATTAACCTTCTTCTACACTTCAGTGTCCTACCAAGCCAGCAACTTACCTGAAACAGCGATACCTCATAGTAAGTATAAAAAAAGCTCATGAACACATGCACAGATATCACTTGAAAGTTATTTCAAGGTCAATGCAATGCAGAAGGAATCTCTCTCTGTTTCAAGAGCAATCAATCTTTACAGGGCAACCTTAACTAGTTGTGGATGAAATACTGGATTCCTTTCATCCTATTATGACCCCTGTGTAAGGAAGGAAGAATCAATTGAGCCACATGCGTGTCTCCTTAAAACGTTTGTTTTCTTGTCTGCTTCCAGGGCAGTACAGGTAGGCTCATCCAGGAAGCGTGGCACAAATTCAATTTCAGCACTATTCCTTGTAAAAAAGCAAGCAGGGTTTTACCAAAATGACGACTGCTTTCTCCTCGGGTAAGTATTATCAAGCCTCTCCAGCACTATCAAATACCCCCCAAAACCCAAAGGAGATCGGTTGCCTCCTATGCTGATGTGCCCATTCGTAACAGAATATACTCACCATTTTTTGAAGTTCATTGTCGGGTTCCTCTTTCAGTTACTAAAGAAAGGAAAGTTACTAGTCAGCACAGAGTACAGTAACCTAGCATAAGGGTTATTCATAGATGTTGCTACAATAGAAGACTGACCTATTAAAATAAATGCTGCAATGGTTGCGCTGTATTTACAAGTATAAAAACTACCCCGTTGCCCAACCCCCCCCCCCTTTTTTGTACTGAATGATTCCTGAGAGATTACCCAGATGAACTGTTCTTACAGTTGTGAACCATGCCATCTGTAGACAAATATCATCAATACTGGTTGTTTGGGGGGATTTTTTTTAAAGCAGAAAATTGGAGTATTTCAAAGCATTTAAATATTTTACACCATTGTTTCCATACATGCAGTTTCTCCTTAATAATGTCATAATCCTGATTCTTTAAAGTAAAATACATTTATCATTACATTTCCATAACTGTTCTCCTCTGAAGTATTATTTATTGCATTGGGATTTCAAGTGGAAAAAAATCTCCAAGTCATTGGACTTGCATCAGAGAAGGCACAAAAAATGCAAAGTATCTCTTTGAATTCTTTAAGAGCAGACAAAATATAAACAGTGCACGCCCCTGTGTTTTTCAACAAATCTGTTTACTGGAATATAAAAGACTAGAAAATGTTAGAATAGAAACTCAGATTCAGTTTTAATTCTATTCCCTCTATGCCTCAAGAGAACACACATGCAAAAATTTGTTCTCTCAGTAAGAAAATGACTGGTCAAAAAAATTTAAAATAAAATAAAAAAGATGACAGTCATGCTTGCAATGTTTATTTTAAAGCATCACAAGACTTTAAAGCTGTATGTTACCTGAGGATTTCCTATCAAAAGAAAAATAAGAATAAAAAGTAAGTATGAAATCTTAAGATTTCTGTACATCTGTACAGCTCTGCGTACACTTTTTTCGATGGGGATGGAAGAAAACCTATAGAAATAATTTACTGCAGCAGCTATTTGAAATGTGGATAAATACTTCAGTAACACCTAAATATATTCCCTGTTTTCATTGTAATACTCCAGCTCTGAATGCAGGAAGTAGAATACAGACGTCAGGTAATATCACAATATTCCATGTTTCATTTTCAACAAAAGCTATGAAACTCATGAAAATAGCCACTTGCCACACAGCATTTCTGTCAATTCACAAGACACAAGGCATCCAAACTGTGTCAGTTGTGTCTGACCCAGCCCATCTCCCTGCAGCTGAAAAACATTTGAAAAAGTGAGTGCAGGTTTGCAGCGGCCAAGCAACCTTCCTTACAACGGACAAGGGCAAAACCTCATGCCTGAGAAGAGCGAGGGTGCAGGGCAACACAGAGTAAGCTGCAAATGCAGCGTTATTCACGTACAGTACATGAAAGCACTTTATTCCAAAATTTTGGTATCTATTACTGGGTTTGGCGGTTCCTCCCCCACTTTGAGCTATACTGAAGAACTTGGCTTACCTGGAGGTACACTGTGCCTGTATTCTGGCTTGTGCTGTGGATTCTTCCTGCGAAAAAGAAAACAGTAAAAGCTTGATTCGCCATCTTGTTCCACACTTAACAAGCCCCAGAGCTCTTTGGTGTTTTATGGATAATTTTAGTTTCTTTTTAAAAGAAAATTCTGTGACGAGTGCTTTACTGCAGTGTCTCAGCGTATAGAATGGAGGGTAGAAAAAAAAAATCAGGTTACATAAGAGTACCTCTTGTTTCAGCATCAAATAAAAAAAGAAAAAGATGGTTGATCAAAACCAAGAGATGAGATAGTTTCCAAAGTTGTAGCATGAGACGCATTTATCCAGCATATAACAAGAATTGATCCAATTATTTACTCTCACTAAAAATGAAACCAGAACATAACTTCTGGTGCATTAAGTACAATGCGTGCACAGTGCATCCCAGGTCTTGGGCATCCAGGCGTAGCTTCCACATTCTGCAACGTAGGGCTACAAATTAAATAGTTTGGTAAAATCAAAGAATTTGGAAAGAACTGCTTGTCTCTCAGGATCACGGGGAGAGGCCACAGAAGGATTCTTCAGCAAGATTACTCACTTCTGCAGTATGCTGCTGCAATCCATCAAACTCAGTTTACAAGTTTGTATGTCTTCCATAAAAAAATAGCATCAAAAGAAAATTTAAAGTCAACACACTCTTGGATCAATACAATAAAATCAATACAACAATAAACGTTCCCCTCATTCAGGCTGTGATCCAGGCCATTAACACACAGATTTATCCCCTCCCAAACAGTTATCCAATGCTGCTCTATTGTTTTAACTTGGTCCAACTTACGTTGTGCTAATCTGTCATGTTAGCATATCAGAGGCTTTTCGCAGGGCTGCATGTTAAAATAGTTTCAACTCCATTTATTTTTCTGAAGAAAATTTTTAAAAATTCTAACTTTGGCAGAAAACCTGTTCAGTTGTCCTAATTTTTGCTTCTGAAAATAAGCAACAATTAAAGCCCACTATTTAAGAATGACATACCATGTGACATTACTTGAAACTGGAGATTCATTTCTGCAACAGCAGAATTGCCTGTATATTTTACAAGATACCCTTGCTGTGAAGGCTGCCTTGTAAAATCAGTTGCTTATTTATGTTTTCTTATTCTTCAAAGAACAGAGTAACAGTTAGTCTGCATCAGAAAAATCTTAATTTTATGTCAAATAACTTGTGACAAATTTACACACTTCAAGTTGATTTACAGTTCCATAGTTACTGCCAAAGTACATTACGTGTGCATTAGAAGTGACAGTTATCTGAATGAAAAAGGAAGTACAGCTTCCTATTAAATACACTGTACTGAAACAAAAAGAATTGCCTATTTCAGTGTTCTGCGACTATTGTCAGCATCAGGCCATTTGATCCTGACTCAAGGCGTAGCCTCTAGACCATTCAATTGTGCTCCCTTCAAGTAGGAGCCAACAGATAAAGACAATTAAAAAAAACCCCAAAACACAAAAACCCTTCAAATTACATTTGTTGCTTTGTTGAAAGAATTATCATTGCTTCATGGGTGTGTCCTTTCCTCTAACTCCAAAGAATGAAACACAGACTAAGAAATGATCAACTAATACAGCAGAGAGGTTGTCTCATCTGGAAGAAGAGACAGTGTTGCATAAAGTATCCACTGTACTCCTGAAAAGTACACTGGCAATTTCGTGACCAGGATAAACCCGGATTTCTCATCCCGAGATGAGAAATTTCTCTCATAGATGTTTCTCAGAAGAGAAAATTTTTATGCATTAGCTAAATATAACATGGCTTTTTCTTAAAAGCTGCCCTCATTTTGTTGCAGTCCATAGAGAACACGCTCTTCAGGATCACCACACTTTCTTGGAGAGAGGGGAGAAAATGTTTCTGCTCAGGCACAACCTTTAATACAGCAGCTGTTAAGTTTCCATATGCCCACACAGAAGTGCTATTGCCTCAAAGTACATCCTTTGTCCGTTGTGTCAGTTACAAAGCGGTCATTAAACTCTGCTAAATAAAAGTGTAAAACCCAGACATTGAGAAACAAAATGGAATAAAACAATTTTTTGAAGAAAAACAACAGTTTTTAAAAAGAAGCTGTACCAGTCAGCCATAAACTGGATTTTATTGCTGTTACTTAAATTACGCTTTTTAACAAATCAAATACTGATTAAAATAGAGTTTTTGTACAAAATCTCAACAAATACTTTCTCTAAATTTAAACTAAGAGTTACATAACGGGAACGACATGTAATAATAAATTTTTGTGTATGTGTGTACATGTGTGTATACACATACATAAACATAAACATAAACATATACACATGTATAAAAGAAGAACAGTTTACTGCATGTTGACAAGTGAAAAGGCGTTGATTTCTAGGTCATTGAATAGTTTCCAAAAGTCAAGTTTCCATGTTTGCCAGCTGAAACCACTAACAAATATTTTGCACAGACTTTAGTGCTTTAGTGGTAGTGTCACCGAAATCGGGAATAAACCTCGTAACACCAATGTAGTGTTAAAAGGCAGGCATTCTTTATTCACGGTGCCGGGAACACGGGGGATAGCTCCTCCTAAATCGTGTTCGCTCGATCAGTTCAAAAATCAAACATTTATAGGCAAGATTAATACATATTCATCAAGTGTCCATACAATGATTGGTTAAGTATTCCTCGCCTCACATGTAAATGACCACGCATGCTCACTATGATTTCTTGAGATTTTACTTCCTTAATCTTTTGAGTCGGAGGGTTTCTTGAGTGGGTGGTCTCTGAGTCGGTGGTCGCAACCTCCCCCTGCCGGAATTACCTTTCCTACAAAGTTCACTTAAGCTTGGCAACACTAAATAGACCTTCACGGGCTGTCGGTCCAATATGCAATCATTCACCCCACAGTCCTTTGTTTTAAGACAAGGCTATAGAATGAATAATTACTTATCCACCGGACCGCAGAACTGGCCAAGGTGTTCCTTCTTTCTAGCTACTTGTTATTAGAACAAAACATAATACCATGATCACAATGTTACACTTAACTCCTTGATAATTAAATCAAGATGGGAAGGGTTAGGTGGGTTCTCGAGCAGCATTGCTGGTGCATAATGTTCTTATAGTTACAACTTGCTACAAATTCACAAACCTATTTTCTAACCCTATTTTATTTTAATTCCCTGCCACCTTGGTTACAGTAGCAGTCTGCCCACAGTAAATTTCAGAAGGCTGCAGTCAAGATTTAACATCTAGAATTACTCATTATCCTAATGTCATTTTGCAATTCCGTGGGAGAACATTCTTAACCTGTAAAAGAAGAAAAGCCATTTTGTACAGTGCTTCTTACCTCTAACACGCCGTTCCATACGGACATTCGGGCCGATCATCATTGTTGTCCTGATGTGCCGAAAACAGACTCCAGAATCTGCAAGACTGTAAAGGAGGTATGTTTATTCAGCACTGGGCAGCACGGGGGGGTAGTCCCACCAAAAACCCTGCGCACCCCAACGCGGCACTTACTTCAAATATATACAGCAAAGTGTTGCATACACATAAAGTTTCGCAATATGCCTATACATATGCATGATCTGTCCCCGCTTCGTATAGACATGAGTTCCAAGATGTTATTTCCATGAACTCCTCCCATCTGCGCTTGCGCAGTGCCTTCTGGTGGTGGTCGCTGAGGGTCGTGAGGATGAAGGCCGGTGGCTCCTCTTCATCACCGCTAGTAACCCCTTGCTCTTACACAGACTCAGTTGTTCTTTGGTTTTCGTCCAAACCACAAGGTCAGTTTCAGCCGGTTCTTGAGGCACTCTCCTGGTTCTTATCGGGGACCGTCCTTGTGAGGAGCCACAAGTCTTCTCACTCCTGACAGTTTATCAGGAACTGTCTTTGTAAGGAACTACAGATCTCTTGTTCCAGTTACTTTACGCAATAGCTAACAAGATTTCAAACTTTATCTACTAATTAACTGCTAAGATTCCCTTAACCCCTTCTCTCAGTCGAGAGTTACTATCTCCGTTTCATGATAGTCATCATCGTTAGGGTGACTGAACTGCTGAAAGTGAATGGGATTCTTCCTGCAAAAGATAAATCTATATTGAGAACTGACTGTTCCATTTAAACATGGGAAGGGGAGATACGAAAGGTGTTACTGAATCAGTGACAACTCATTTTTCTGTGACTACACAAAGAGGAGCTTTTCATGTTTAACTTTATGCAGAATGTAAGACCTACTTTCAGGATAACAGAAGAAAAGTTTTATCTCGGCACATACCGCAAAAGAGGTTAAACCAGGAATTTTCTTATTTGCCATCAGCTTTAAGAGCCAGACCTCCAACACGTACACAAGCTACTGATGCAGTCACGTAGCATGTGGCCAACTTGCTCTGTTATGACTCCCTCTGGAGCTACTGAAGTGCTACAGAAACCACTACCAAAGTCTTAGCTCGACTTGAAGGCCAGTGCATTGCAGCCAAACAACTGCGGTGTTAAAGACTCCCTACGCCCTCGGGTGGTCACCTATTAGCTTCAGGCAGTACGTCTCAATTATTATTTCTGTTCTGTATGCAAGTTACTGCCCACTTGAATACTTCGAACGCCAGCATATTATTCCAGGTGGAGCAGTCTACTGGACGTTACATTGATTAGCTGTCAAGTTTGCCTTGGCTACCATGACATTTATTTGAAATATCAAATCACAATGATGACATGAAGTTGTACCATAAGACGTAACAACTCTGTACGTAGTTGAGTCCAACCAATGTTAGTGAGGAGAGCACGTTGCTAGCATCCACACCTTTTTGCGCTACAACACTTACACAGCTGAACCCAAGCTGAGCAAGTAGCAAACAGAAATATATGCATCACTGAAAGAACATTTCTGCTACTTCTAAGGGTATTCCTTTGTGTTTGCATACACACCATACAAGACAAGGCAGCTATAAACAACATAATTTAGAGAAGAGTTTGCTTTATAAAACTTCTGTAAGTGATGTTAAAAAGAACACAGAACAACATGTTATGACTTCAGGAGGAATTCATGTGACAGATCAACACATGTGACAAAAAATTATGTCAAAGTGATTATACCAGCACCAAAAGCAAATCTACTTCTTCCCTATGATTTCTTTTAGGGATCCTTTTTTTTCAAGCGTAATATTTAAAAGCAAGAAATGCGGCATATTTTAATAAATGATTTTCCCAAAGACATCCACAAAATACTTCAGTGATTTACCACCCTAATTCCCAGAGTACAAATCTTCAATGTATTTGCGCAAATTATAAGGGTGAACTGCTTGCCTCAAGCAAGAGAAATGACAACTTTAAACTACAGAGTAATTACTGGTTTAATTTACACTTGTTACAGCTGCATTTAGAAACACAATGCCAGAAACATGTATGTAGCTAGCCAGACACTCAATAGCTTCCTCCTCCATCACAGACACTCTCTCCTTTAAATTCACAGCTCCCTCTTACGACCTTTACAGGGAACAGTCAATATTAATGTCAGCATTTCAACTACCATCAAAAGAAAAAAAAGCTTGTTACAGCTTTTGCAAAACGATTACTTAAGTGTCATGAGCTCTACCAGCCATTCAGGCCTCCCTTTAGGCATTTGAAAAAGATTAGGTATTTAGTATGAAACCTCCATTTGTCTGGTATCTTTCATTCAGGAAACTCAACAAGCAAGCTACAGATAAACTCTCCAATAAGCAACTTATCACTGATCCAGTGTCCCTTGAATCTACCTATGTAGGTGACAGACTTCTTGTCCTGGTCTTTTCCATTAATTTCTGCAAACTGTAGGGTAAGTAAATCCTGTTTCACTGGAAATCATTGCGAGGTTGCATTTACCAGTCTTTTATTCTATGACAAGTTCCCAGGAAACATCACTTCTTACACCAAATTCAGACTGTCTGCCGAGTTCTTTTCCCATTTAAAAATAAAGTCGTTTTAGAGGCTACTTGCTTTGTTTTCTAAATGCATAGCGCGAACTTCCTAGCAATCTTAGCAAGAATTTTCAGTCACTTGAAACACAGATCATCTTCTTAAAGGGATACAGAAGCAACTAACATTCTGTGAAATAATTTTAATGTTTATTCCTACAATAAGATACATGTAGCATCATAGTCACCAAGGCAAGAAAGCCTAATAGCTGTTGATTAGCCAACCTATTGCATTTTAGGAGATACCCATTTCCTTTCAAAAATCTACTTTGAAACCTACTTGGACAACACCAAACAGCCCTTATTGGAGGAAGGAAAAAAAGAAAGTAGCGTGGAAGGAAGGAGAAAGAGAAACGAAAGGGTCTTTATGTATGCTCCCTATCGCTAGCCTTCAGGATGCTTTGTGCCGGTGGATGATGCTCCTGAAATTATATATTACCTGTGAAGCACCTTAAACACATCTGTCCTGGTTTCAGCCAGGGTAGAGTTAATTTTCTTCACAGAAGCTGGTGTGAGTCTATGTTTTGGATTTGGGATGAGAAACTGTTGATAACATGCTGATGTTTTGAGTTGTTGCTAAGTACTCAAGGACAGTCCAGCTTCTCGTGCTGGCCTGCCAGCGAGAAGGCTGGGGGTGCACGGGAAGCTGGGAGGGGACACAGCCAGGACAGCTGACCCAGGCTGGCCAAAGAGATATTCCATACCATATGACATCATGCTCAGTATATAAAGCTGGGACGAAGAAGGAGGAAGGGGTGGAGGGATGTTCAGAGTTATGGCACCTGTCTTCCCAAGAAACCGTTACGCCTGATGGAGCCCTGCTTCCCTGGAGATGGCTGAACACCTGCCTGCCTGTGGGGAGTGGTGAATATTACCCATGAAGCACATTAAACACATCCTACTTCAGGTGCTCCTATTTTACCTTACCTTTACCTGGGTAATTTGTACTTACTCCACTTCTGTGTGTTTTTGAAACGATATCCAGCAAACTAAAGAGCAGCAGAGAAGTGCATAGCTTATATTAAGCAAACATGTTCCCTTCTTGCAAAAATCTAAAGCTTCTTCCTTTCATTTGGTTTGTTTAGGGGGCTGGGGGCTAGGTTTTTGGTTTTTTTTAGACACAAGAGATTTGAGGTGTAAGAGCACAACATCCGTAATGCCATGAGCTGCAGTCAGCAGTTGATTAAATAGTTTCACAACAAAACCTCACTGCACAGGAATATGTGATTCATTTGATCAAAACAAAATCATTAAGCTTTACTCACACAAAAATGAACCAATTAAAAGCTTATTTTAAGAATAAAGTTTTATAGAAGATTTGCTTTCTCATAATCATACTCACACAGTCGCTGCAGCTTTGCTTTCACAGAAACTCTGAATTTGTATACTCACACTTCATGATGCAGGAAACTACGCAAATAAAAATGACGCAAATTAAAGTGATAAAGTTCTTCAGAATCAATGCAGTCATCTCAAGCAGAAGGTGAGCATTGCTCAGTGAAATATTTAAGACAGTTTTTTGTCTGTGCAGCTACCAAATGCAACTTAAAAGCTTTTTCTACAGCAAGTTTAACTGATTAGGTCAAAACCCCTGGCTCTTCACAACCACACACAGAAGACCCCTGCCATTTCAAGGGCTTATTTTCCCAGCCACTAAAGACATTGGCAGCGAAGATGTAATGAATGACCAGCAGCCGTTACAACGCCACAGAATTCAAGACTGAAGTTATGCCACAAATGCGCCTGAGATGTTCGTAAGTTCTAAACGGTAAGTCTTATTAGAAGACAGGACTCAAAAAAAGACAGATGCAGGTCTTCAGCTGCCAGATTTACAAGCTTAAGGTGAAAGGAACAATACTTTCATAAACAAAGAGCAAAGTATTTAAAAGAATGCACATACAAATCCAAAGACTGGTTGAGTGTGCCCTGCTTTGACAGCTACGGGAAAGACTGACACACACCCAGTCAGCAGAGCACTCTATCTCAGGCTAGCAAAAGGACAGAATTGTGGACAAAAGAAATGTGCGTTCCAGTTTTAGAGATGAGAGTTCAGGTCTACCACACCCCTTCTACACAGCCCTTGAGAAGAGGGGTTGGGTTTGGATTAATTTTAATTCCCTATTCTTCTAACTTTGGAAAAAACAATAGCTGACAAGAAAACAAACACAAGACGCTATTCAAAGAGTAAGTTCCTGGACAACAAACATGCTCAGACATAACATAGAGCACTTCGCCTCCTAGTGGTAATAGCAGTTTCTTTCAGCTTCTTGAAGCTTTGGACTACCTCAGAAAGAGAATCTGACACTGACGGACGATAACAAGAAGAATCCCTGGAGTGAGAGGCGTGCATCAAGCTTGATTCTTTCAAGAACAGTGTTTTCAAATGCCTAAATGAAGAAACCGAACCATGGGCTACAAAATTATTTCCTAAATGTTTAAGATACACCTTAGAGAATCTAATAAAATCAACAGAACTAGTTTTCAATGTTTTACATTTGTGCTATTTTACTAGGCACCTACCAACGGTGCCTAAGTCATATCCAGAAGTCAAGTATCTCTTAATAGGAGCTTACAAAAATAAAAACTAGAACTCTGAAGAGCATTTAGTTATGGAATAAACGACATTTTATGAATAAGAAACCTTACCCAGAAAAATTTTTAAGGAAATGTTACGGTTACCAAAGCAGTCCTCTTTTAAGATGTTGATGCCTACGGCACATCTGCTTAGAAGACACCTGTCGTAAGGTTAAAGTAATGAAGGAGAGGGAAACCAACTACACCCATTGTACTCAAAAGAGCACTCAAAGCAGCTCCTCTTCCTCGGCAACTCTAAAAACTACTTTTTGCTCAAGGAAAACGCTACACAATGAAAAACTGAAGACACTATCAATGTGTTCCTTCAAAGCACCCATTCACATCTCACTTATGTACACGTCCTGTTAAAAATATGGGTAACTGCAATGACTTGCTTTAATCTAACATAGCTATCCCATTGATGCAGAAAGACTACTTGATGGGCTTGTATTAAAAGCAAATACTAAGACAGACTGAGAAGCATATTTCTTTTGCTGTAAACAAGCAGGCTTAGTCTCACAACGTTTCCAGCAGACCAAAGCTGATGTTTTTGATGCTTCATATTTACAAACTTCTCCAACAGAAGACTTTGTTATGTGTTATTTCAGAGCATTCTTTTTTCTTACAAAGCAATACTGTCCAAAAGCTTTAGAATAAAGACCCAAGAACAAACGTACACATACAGACTCCTATTCCGTATTACCTGTAACTAAAATATGCCTTCCTAAACATTAGGAATCCTTCAGCATATTAGAGCATTAAATCAGCTTAACCCCCATACAGGGGAAAGCTTGTCTTAGCAAAATTAAAAGTAGCCGGAGCAAACTAGAGGCTGCATTTGTACTACTGGATCAGCTTAACTGCCTAATAAAACATGTTTTTATCATATTCATTATGGGCAAAATTGGAGATGTGTGGGAAAAAAAGCTAGAGGAAAGCTGAAAATCTGATGTGCTCGTTAACGTAACAGCTTTAAACTTTTGATTTACGTATTGAACAGGACTCAAAAAAAGACAGATGCATTTACTCATGCTTGCTTGTCTTTTAAACCACCTCACTGTTTTTCCTATTGTCCAAGCCCCTGGGGGGGAAAAAAAAACATTCAAAATCACAGGACCCCTTGTTTCCTGGCTTAGCCTTATCTTTTGTGCTTACAGTGCGCACAGATTTATCTAGAGCTCAGAGCCTTCTCCTAAATGCAGTCCTCAGGTCATTGGTCATTTGCTAGCCTCAAGACCACTTCTAGATTTGTATCTTCCCTTTGTTACATCAACATATGGCACTCCAGACCTCTTCTGGGCAGAAAGAACTAGCAGGAGGCGAGGCATTCAGCACTGGCATTTTGGAACTTCGCTGGAAGGTTTGTTTTGCACACAACATTTATATGACAGATCTTTCACCGTGAAGTGAGAAGATGTAAGGGGCGGGGGGGGAGGGGGGATTGTTCTTCACTTGAAGTATTACCAAAGACGCTGACCAGGTGTCGTGGTTTAGCCCCAGCCGGCAACTAAGCACCATGCAGCCGCTCACTCACTCCCCCTCCCACAGTGGGACGGGGGAGAGAATTAGGAAAAAAACCTCCTGGGTTGAGATAAACACAGTTTAATAGGACAGAAAGAGAGAAGGAAACAACAATGATAATACCAACAAAGGAATGTACAAGAACAAGTGATGCCCAATACAGAAATTGCTCACCACCCAGTGATCGATAGCCCATCCCCGAGCAGCGATTTCTGCCCCCCGGCTAACTCCAGTTTATGTACTGGGCATGACGTCGGATGGTAGGGAATCTCTCTTTGGCCAGCCCGGGTCAGCTGTCCCGGCTGTGTCCCCTCCCAGCTCCCCGTGCACCCCCAGCCTGCTCGCTGGCAGGCCAGCACAAGAAGCTCGACTGTCCTTGCCTGCTTGGCAACAACCCAAAACATTATCAACAGTTTCTCACCCCAAATCCAAAACACAGTCTCACACTAGCTTCTGTGAAGAAAACCAGCTCTATCCTGGCTGAAACCAGGACAGTATCCACCCCTTATTCCATACTATTTACGTCATGCCCGGGTCCTATACTTTTCAATACATTCCAATTATTCATTATTACTCTTCCTGTCTTCTAATATATACACACAGATACCACTTTCTTAGTCCATGGGCCATCACTTTAAAATGTCTGTGGAGTTCATTCAGTCCATGACTCTGGGCTTCATCCATCATAGCAGTCTCTCAGGGCAGGGGAGATGGTATGCGGTGTTGGATTGTCATCTGGCACGGTCCATGTCCATGATCTGCAGGTCGAAGATGTCGATCTCGAGGGAATTGTTGGGCGCAAGCTGCTGAAGCCAGTTCTGGTTCCACCACTGCTGCACGTTGCTTGGTTTCAGTGAAGCTCATTCGTCATCAGTCTGGGTGATTCTTACTGTAATACCATTGATATGGTAGATAGCAACCATAGTAGTAATTTCATACTGTATTGTGTAACAATTAACATAATACAATTCAAATCATTGCCTGTTTTCACCCAACATCAAGCCTCCTTGAGGTACACATCGGACTTGCTCATCCTTGCGCATTACCCACCAAGTGCACCTAGGTCCCCGAGCAAAGGCAATCCCACGAACGGGTTTGCCTTTCCCTGAGGCAGGAGTAACCCAGACTGTCTTCCCCAGCGTATTTCTCACATGCACCACAGGGACTTTATCCCCTTCTACAGTCCGTAAAAGTTTTGATTGGGCAGGGCCGGCTCTATTAGTAGATCCCCTCGTGTTGACTAACCAGGTGGCTTTTGCTAAATGTTTATCCCAACGTTTGAATGTTCCGTCACCCATTGCTCTCAGTGTAGCCTTTAACAGTCCGTTGTACGGTTCAATTTTTCCGGAAGCTGGTGCATGATAGAGGATGTGATACACCCACTCAATGCCGTGCTCTTTGGCCCAGCTGTCTATGAGGTTGTTTCGGAAATGAGTCCCATTGCCTGACCCAATGCTTTCGGGGGTGCCATGTCACCATAAGACCTGCTTTTCAAGGCCCAGGATAGTGTTCCGGGCGGTGGCATGGGGCACAGCATATGTTTCCAGCCAGCCGGTGGTTGCTTCCACCATGGTAAGCACATAGCGCTTGCCTTGGCGAGATTGTGGAAGTGTGATATAGTCAATCTGCCAGGCCTCCCCATATTTATATTTCAACCATCGTCCTTCGTACCAGAGGGGCTTTAACCGCTTGGCTTGTTTGATCGCAGCGCACGTTTCACATTCATGGATAACCTGTGCAACAGCGTCCATGGTCAGGTCCAGCCCTTGATCCCGAGCCCATCTATATGTTGCATCTCTTCCCTGATGGCCTGAGGTGTCATGGGCCCACCGAGCTATAAATAATTCACCCTTATGTTGCCAGTCCAGATCCACCTGAGCCACTTCAATCTTAGCAGCCTGATCCCCCTGATGGTTGTTTTGATGTTCTTCGGTGGCCCGACTCTTGGGTACGTGAGCGTCTACATGACGTACTTTTATGACGAGATTCTCTAGTCGGGCAGCAATATCTTGCCACAATTCAGCAGCCCAGATGGGCTTGCCTCTGCGTTGCCAGTTGCTCTGCTTCCATTGCTGTAGCCACCCCCATAGAGCATTTGCCACCATCCATGAGTCAGTATAAAGATAGAGAGTATTGGCCATTTTTCTCGTTCAGCAATATCTAAAGCCAGCTGGATGGCTTTCACCTCCGCAAACTGACTTGATTCGCCTTGTCCTTCAGCAGCTTCTGCGACTCGTCGTATAGGGCTCCATACAGCAGCTTTCCACCTTCGATGTTTGCCTACAATACGACAGGACCCATCAGTAAACAGGGCATACTGCCTTTCGTTCTCTGGCAGTTTATTATATGGTGGAGCCTCTTCAGCACGCGCCACCTCCTCTGCTGGTGATATTCCAAAATCTTTGCCTTCTGGCCAGTCCATCATCACTTCCAAGATTCCCGGGCCATTAAGGTTTCCTATTCGAGCCTGCTGTGTAATAAGCGCGACCCACTTACTCCACGTAGCATCAGTCGCATGATGTGTAGAGGGGACCCTCTCTTTGGGCCGGGTCGGGTCCTGGGCCTGAAGCACAGGAGGAGCTGTGCTTCAGTACCAGCCCCTTCTGAGGCAGCTCGAACTCCTTCATATGCTGCCAATATATCCTTTTCAGTTGGAATATAGCAGGACTCAGATCCCCTATATCCTCAACTCCAAAACCCTAGAGGTCGGCCTCGAGTCTCTCCTGGTGCCTTCTGCCAGAGACTCCAGGTAGGGCCATTCTCCCCGGCTGCCGCATAGAGCACATTTTTAACATCTTGTCCTGCATGGACTGGCCCGAGGGCTACGGCATGAACTATCTCCTGTTTGATTTCTTCGAAGGCTCAGGGCCCCATTTAAAATCGTTCTTCTTCCGGGTCACTTGATAAAGAGGGCTTACAATCAAACTGTAATTTGGAATATGCATTCTCCAGAAACCCACAACGCCCAAAAATGCTTGTGTTTCTTTTTTGCTAGTTGGTGGAGACATAGCTGTTATTTTGTTGATCACATCCGTTGGGATCTGTCGACGTCCATCTTGCCATTTTATTCCTAAAAACTGGATCTCTTGTGCAGGTCCTTTGCCCTTACTTTGTTTTATAGCAAAACCAGCTTTCAGAAGGATTTGAATTATTTTCTTCCCTTTCTCAAAAACTTTTTCCGCTGTGTTGCCCCATACGATGGTGTCATCAATGTACTGCAGATGCTCTGGAGCTTCACCCTGTTCCAGTGCAGTTTGTATCAGCCCGTGGCAAATGGTAGGGCTGTGTTTCCACCCCTGGGGAAGTCAATTCCAGGTGTATTGGACACCCCTCCAAGTGAAAGGAAACTGTAGCCTGCACTCTGCCACCAAAGGGATTGAGAAAAACACGTTAGCAATATCAATGGTGGCGTACCACTTGGCTGCCTTTCACTCCAGTTCATATTGAAGTTCTAGCATGTCCGGCACGGCAGCGCTCAGTGGCGGCGTGACTTCATTCAGGCCACGATAGTCTACTGTCAGTCTCCACTCTCCATTAGACTTTCACACTGGCCATATGGGGCTGTTAAAGGGTGAGCGAGTCTTGCTGATCACTCCTTGGGTCTCCAGCCGACGAATCAGCTCATGGATGGGGATCAGGGAGTCTCTGTTGGTGCGATATTGCCGCCGGTGCACTGTTGTGGTAGCGATCGGCATCTGTTCTTCTTCGACCCTGAGCAACCCCACAACAGAAGGGTCCTCTGAGAGACCAGGCAAGTGGACAGCTGTTTAATTTCTTCCGTCTCCAAGGCAGCTATACCAAAAGCCCACCGGTACCCTTTTGGGTCCTTGAAATACCCTCTTCTGAGGTAGTTTGTGCCCAGAATGCACGGAGCCTCTGGGCCAGTCACAATGGGGTGCTTCTGCCACTCGTTCCCAGTTAGGCTCACTTCGGCCTCCAGTACAGTCAGCTGTTGGGATCCCCCTGTCACTCCGGAAATACAGATGGGTTCTGCCCCTATATGGCTTGAGGGCATTAGGGTACATTGTGCACCAGTGTCCACTAAAGCCTTATATTCCTGCCAGGCCATCTAATCCACACAGTCCAATAAACTCGGTTGTCCCTCTCCTCCACCTGGCTGGAGGCAGGGCCGCTCTAGTCCTGGTCATAGTACTCGTTACCCACTTCTTGTAAATATGAATCAGAAGTCCCTTCAAGAGGATCAGAGGTGAGATCAGCTCTTCTATTCTTTCTGGGAAACTGCCCACTGGAAAGTGGAGCGACGATTTTTCTGGAGGAACCTGAACCCCCTTTTGTAATTGTTTTTCCTGGCAGCTCGCGTACTCGTGCCTCTAGGGTCGAGGTAGGTTTTCCATCCCACCTCCTCATGTCCTCTCTGTGGTCACGCAATTGAAACCACAGGGTGGCTCGCGGTGTGTATCCTCTATATCTTCTCTCTTGAACAGAAGAGCGCTTACTCCTAATGGCTGAAACACTGGTTCGTACGGGTGGAGGGTAGGGCATATCCTCTTTGAATTGCCGGAACTCCCGGGACAGTTTCTCTACAGCAGAGACGCAGGCCCGTAGGGAGGAAGAGAGACTTTCTTCATATTGCCGGAGTTGGCCAGCCAATTCATCCACCGTTGGTCTCTCTCCGTCTTTCCAGGCCATTACTGTTAATGAGTTGGCATATGATGATGGTGCGCTCCGTAGAAAGTTCCGCCACATAGGTCACGTGCAATTGACTTCATATGAATCTTTGGATGATTGTCCATTGTCCAGGTCACCATAAATGACTTCCAGCAGAACTAGCTCCTTCAGGTACTGGATACCTTTCTCCATGGTGGTCCACTTGCCTGGGTGACATAGAACAATCTTCCTTGAAGGGATACCTTTCCTTCACACCCGAGAGGAGTCGTCTCCAGAGGCTAAGGACTTGTGCACCTTTTCCAATTGCTTTGTCAATGGCAAAACACTCCTCGGGGGTGATGCGGCGACAGGCTCCTCGGGGGCAACGCGGCGAGAGGCTCATGGGGCGAGACGCGGCAACAGGCTCCTGGGGCGCGACGCAATGAGAGGCTCCAAAAGGAGGAGGGCGACGCGGCCAAAGGCTCCGAAAGAAGGCGGTCGACGCGGGAAAAGGCTCCAAAAGGAGGCGGGCGGCGTGGGAAAAGGATCCTCGGGGCCGACGCAGTGAGGCTCCTGGGGCGCGACACGGCGACAGGCTCCTGGAGCGCGACACGGCGAGAGGCTCCGAATGGAGGCGGTGGAAGCGGCCAAAGGTTCCGAAAGGAGAAGGTCAACGCGGCCAAAGGCTCCGAAAGGAGGCGGGCGACGCGGCCAAAGGCTCCGAAAGGAGGCGGTCAACGCGGCCAAAGGCTCCGAAAGGAGGCGGGCGACGCGGCCAAAAGGCTACTCGGTGGCGACGCGGTGACAGGCTCCTTGGGGGCCACGCAGCGAGAGGCTCCGAAAGGAGGCAGGCAATACGGGAAAAGGCTCCAAAACGAGGTGGGCGACGCAGCCAAAGGCTCCGAAAGCAGGCGGGCGACGTGGCCAAAGGCTCCGAAAGGTGGTGGGCGACGTGGGAAAAGGCTCCGAAAGGAGGCGGGCGAAACACCAAAAGGCTCCTTGGGGGCGACGCAGCAAAATACTCCTCGGGGGTGACGCGGCGACAGGCTCCTCGGGGGCGATGCGGCGACAGGCTCCTGGGGCGCAACGCGGCGAGAGGCTCCTGGGGCGCAACGCGGCGAGAGGCTCCTAAAGCAGGCGGGCGACGTGGCCAAAGGCTCCGAAAGGAGGTGGGCGGCACAGGAAAAGGCTCTGAATTGAGGCAGGCTGCACGGCCAAAGGTTCCGAAACCGAGCGGGCGGCGCAGCCAAAGGCTCCAAAAGGAGGCGGGCGACGCAGCCAAAAGCTCCAAAAGGAGGTGGGCGACGCGACCAAAAGCTCCAAAAGAAGGCGGACGGCACGGGAAAGGCTCCAAAAGGAGGCGGGAGGCGCGCGAACAGGTTCCGAAAGGAGGAGGGCGACAAAGCCAAAGGCGCAGAAAGGAGGCGAGCGACACGGGAAAAGGCTCCGAAAGGATGCGGTCGACGTGGGAAAAGGTGCCGAATGGAGGCGGGCGGCACGAGAAAATGGTCCTTGGGGCCAACGCAGTGAGACGCTCCTGGGGCACGACACGGCGACAGGCTCCTGGAGCGCGACATGGCAAGAGGCTCCAAAAGGAGGCGGTAGACGTGGAAAAAGGCTCCGAAAGGAGGCGGACAAAACACCAAAAGGCTCCTTGGGGGCGACGCGGTGACAGGCTCCTCGGGGGCAACGTGGCAAGAGGGTCCCGGGGCGAGACGCAGCAAGAGGCTCCTGGGGCGCGATGCTACGAGAGGCTCCTGGGGCGTGACGCTACGAGAGGCTCCGAAAGGAGGCGGTCAACGTGGGAAAAGGCTCCAAAAGGAGACGGGTGGCGCGGGAAAAAGATCCGAAAGGAGCCGGGCAACGCAACAAAAGGCTCCAAAAAGTGCTGGGCGATGCAACAAAGGTCTCAGGGGCGACGCGGCAAAATGCTCTTCGGGGGCGACGCGGCGATAGGCTCCTGGGACGCGACGTGGCGATAGGCTCCTGGGACGCGACGCGGCGAGAAGCTCCTGGGCTGCGATGCGGCGAGAGGCTCCGAAAGGAGGAGGGCGACGCAGCCAAAGGCTCTGAAAGCATGCGGGCGACATGGCCAAAGGCTCCGAAAGGACGCGGGCGGCACGGGAAAAGGCTCCGAAAGGAGGTGGGCGGCACGGGAAAAGGCTCCGAAAGGAGGCAGGCGGCACGGGAAAACGCTCCGAAAGGAGGCGGGCGGCACGGGAAAACGCTCCGAAAGGAGGCGGGAGGCGCGCGAACAGGATACGAAAGGATGAGGGCGACAAAGCTAAAGGCGCGGAAAGGAGGTGAGCGACACGGGAAAAGGCTCCGAAAGGAGGCGGTCGATGCGGGAAAAGGTGCCGAATGGAGGCGGGCGGCGCAGGAAAAGGATCCTCGGGGCCAACGCAGTGAGAAGCTCCTGGGGCGCGACACGGCGACAGGCTCCTGGAGCGCGACACAGCGAGAGGCTCCGAAAGGAGGCGGTAGACGTGGAAAAAGGCTCCGAAAGGTGGCGGGCAAAGCACCAAAAGGCTACTCGGGGGCTACGAGGCGAGAGGCACCTTGGGGTCCATGCAGTGAGAGGCTCCTCGGTGGCAAGGCGGTGACAGGCTCCTCAGTGGCGATGCAGCGGCAGGCTCCTGGGGCGCGACACGGCGAGAGGCTCCAAAAAGAGGCGGTAGACGTGGAAAAAGGCTCCGAGAGGAAGCGGGCGGCACGGGAAAAGGCTTTGAAAGGAGGCGGGCGGCACGGGAAAAGGCTCCGAAAGGAGGCGGGCGACGTGGCCAAAGGCTCCGAATACAGGCGGGCGGCGCGGGAAAGGGCTCCGAAAGGAGGCGGGCTGCGCGGCCAAAGATTCCGAAACGGGGCGGGCGGCGCGGCCAAAGGCTCCAAAAAGAGGCGGGCGACGCAGCCAAAGGCTCCAAAAGGAGGTGGGCGATGCGACCAAAGGCTCCGAAAGAAGGCGGACGGCACGGGAAAGGCTCCGAAAGGAGGCGGGAGGCGCGCGAACAGGTTACGAAAGGATGAGGGCGACAAAGCCAAAGGCGCGGAAAGGAGGTGAGCGACACGGGAAAAGGCTCCGAAAGGAGGCGGTCGAGGCGGGAAAAGGTGCCGAATGGAGGCGGGCGGCGCGGGAAAAGGATCCTCGGGGCCAACGCAGTGAGGGGCTCCTGGGGCGCGACACGGCGACAGGCTCCTGGAGCACGACACAGCGAGAGGCTCCGAAAGGAGGCGGTAGACATGGAAAAAGGCTCCGAAAGGAGGCGGGCAAAGCACCAAAAGGCTACTCGGGGGCTACGAGGCGAGAGGCACCTTGGGGTCCATGCACCGAGAGGCTCCTCGGTGGCAAGGCGGTGACAGGCTCCTCGGTGGCGATGCAGCGACAGGCTCCTGGGGCGTGACGCGGCGAGAGGCTCCGAAAGGAGGCAGTAGACGTGGAAAAAGGCTCCGAAAGGAGGCAGACAAAACAGCAAAAGGCTACTTGGGGGCGACGCGGTGACAGGCTCCTCGGGGGCAACGTGGCGAGAGGCTCCCCGGGCGAGACGCGGCAAGAGGCTTCCGGGGCGCAACGCTACGAGAGCCTCCTGGGGCGTGATGCTACGAGAGGCTCCGAAAGGAGGCGATCGACGCGGGAAAAGGCTCCAAAAGGAGACGGGTGGCGCGGGAAAAAGCTCCGAAAGGAGCCGGGCGACGCAACAAAAGGCTCCAAAAAGAGCTGGGCGATGCAACAAAGGGTTTCTCAGGGGCGACGCGGCAAAATACTTCTCGGGGGCGACACGGCAAGAGGCTCCTGGGGCGCAACACTGCCAAAGGCTCCGAAAGCATGCGGGCGGCGCGGGAAAAGGCTCCGAAAGGAGGCAGGCGGCACGGGAAAAGGCTCCAAAAGGAGGCGGGCGACGCAGGAAAAGGCTCCGAAAGGAGGCAGGCGACGCGGGAAAAGGCTCCAAAAGGAGGCGGGCGACGCAAGAAAAGGCTCCGAAAGGAGGCGATCCAGGCGGCCAAAGGCTTCAAAAGGAGGCGGTCGACGCAGGAAAAGGCTCCGAAAGGAGGCGGCTGACATGGCAGAAGGCTCCGAAAGGAGGCGGGTGACGTGGCAAAAGGCTCCTTGGGGGCGATGCAGCAAGAGGCTCCTCGGTGGCGAGGCGGTGACAGGCTCCTGCGGTTCGACGAGGCGAGAGGCTCCGAAAGGAGGCGGGAGACGTGGGAAAAGGCGATGAAAGGAGGCAGGCGACGCAGCTAAAGGCTGCTCGAGGGCTACGTGGCGAGAGGCTCCTTGGGGGCCACGCGGCGAGAGGCTCCTCAGTGGCGAGATGGTGACAGGCTCCTTGGTGGCGATGCAGCGACAGGCTCCTGGGGCGCAACGCGGCGAGAGGCTCCTAAAGCAGGCGGGCGACGTGGCCAAAGGCTCCGAAAGGAGGTGGGCGGCACGGGAAAAGGCTCTGAATTGAGGCAGGCTGCACGGCCAAAGGTTCCGAAACCGAGCGGGCGGCGCAGCCAAAGGCTCCAAAAGGAGGCGGGCGACGCAGCCAAAAGCTCCAAAAGGGGGTGGGCGACGCGACCAAAAGCTCCAAAAGAAGGCGGACGGCACGGGAAAGGCTCCAAAAGGAGGCGGGAGGCGCGCGAACAGGTTCCGAAAGGAGGAGGGCGAAAAAGCCAAAGGCGCAGAAAGGAGGCGAGCGACACGGGAAAAGGCTCCGAAAGGATGCGGTCGACGCGGGAAAAGGCTCCGAAAGGAGGCGGTCGACGCGGGAAAAGGCTCCGAAAGGAGGCGGTCGACGCGGGAAAAGGCTCCGAAAGGAGGCGGTCGACGCGGGAAAAGGCTCCGAAAGGAGGCGGTCGACGCGGCCAAAGGCTCCAAAAGGAGGCGGGCGGCGCGGCCAAAGGCTCCGAAACGAGGCGGGCGGCGCGGGAAAAGGCTCCGAAACGAGGCGGGCGGCGCGGGAAAAGGCTCCGAAACGAGGCGGGCGGCGCGGCGACGCGGCGAGAGGCTCTTCGGGCGTGAAGCGACAAAAGGATCCGAAAACAGCCGGGCGACGTGACAAACGACTCCTCAGGCGCAACGTGACGAAAGGCTCCTTGGGGGCGACGCGAAGAGAGGCTCCTCGAGGGGGCGACACGGCGTGAGGCTCCTGGAGGGCGACGCGGCAAAAGGCTCCAAAAAGGGCCCAGCGCAGTGACGAGAGGCTCCTCAGGCGCGACGCGACAAAAGGCTCCAGAAGGACCCCGGTGGAGTGACAAAAGGCTCCCGTGGGGCGATGCGGCGAGACGCTCCTGGGGGGTGATTCGGCGAGAGACAGCAAAACGAGGTCGCGGAGTGACAAAAGGCTCCGCAGGGGCGACGTGACGAAAAGCTCCAAAAAGAGTCCAGCGGCATGATGAAAATTTCCTCAGGCAATGCAAAGGAAGGCTCCTCAAGTGTGGCACCATAAAGGGCTTCAAGACGGTCCCGGCAGTACGATGAATGTCTCGTTTGAGGCGACACGATTAACAGCTCCTTAGGGGCAGCACGATGAACTCCTCTCTGAGAGGAGCTCAGCTGCGCTATGAAAGGCTCATCTGGGGTGACGCCATGAAGGCCTCCTCAGGGCCCGCGCATTGAAGCATTCCAAAAAGAGACGGGCAGTACCATGAAAGGGTCATGTGGGACAATGCGATGAAAGGCTCCTCAGGCACGGCACGATGAAGGGCTCCAAGAAGAATGGGGCAGTGTGATGAAGTGCTCTAACAGGGCGTCGCGGTGAGAGGCTCCACTGGTCGGTACGATGAAGGGCTCCAAGAAGAGATGGGTGGTGTGATGAAGGGCTCCTCTGGGGTGGTGTGAAGTAGGGCTGCTCTGGGGTGGCACGCTGACGGGCTCCTCTCTGGTGGCACTGTGAAGGGCTCCAAGGAATTCCTGGCAGTGAAGCGTTCTAGAAAAAAAGGAAAGCAGTGAAACACTCAAAAAACACCATCCAGGGAAGCACCCCAAAAAAGCTGGGCAGGGCTCCTCTGGGATCACGCAGTAGTACTCTCCACCAGGGTTGTATGGAGAGGTGGTACTCTCTACCAGCTTGTGTGGGGATGCAGTCTAATAAAAGCGTGATGATGAAGCACTGCTAAAGAGATATACAGCTAAGCTCCCCCAAAAATCCAGGTGGTAATACGCCCCATAAAGCCAGGGTCCACATCTGTGTCAGCTCACGACACTCAGCTGAGCTCCCCAGGCTGCACCTAGAAGACATTCAGACAGCAGAGACTCTGTATGTGGACAAAAGGGTTTGGACTATTTTTTTTTTTTCCATCTGTAGGTTGACTAGAACTTGACAGTATATTTAGCACATATGCTTGGAAAAGTTTTGCTGAGGTTTTTCCCATCTGTGAACAGAGCATTAACAAGAGACTCTATGTTCTACGCCTTGCTTAGCTCAAACATTTTTCATTTCCTTTATGTTATATGTAGGTAGTACCTATTCTACATCCAGAGCAAGTCCTGCATTGCCCGAATGGGGCAATTTTTTTCTGGATGTAAAATACACACAGCTAGGACACCATCTAGGTAGATTTTACAGACAGAACCTACACATAAAGCATACAGCAAACATATACAGAAGATATACGGCTAGACATACAGGGATGCGTATCAGTATCGGTCTTTTGAGTGTGTGTGTATATATATACATACACACACACCCCGCAACACAGTCTATACAGACACTATATGCTCTACAGCCAGGAAGAGGAGCCTCAGCTGATCTCATCTCACTGAGGCTTGTTTCCTCTCTGTATTCCAAAGATACATTAGCTATGTATATAAAACAAGTATACAGACACAGGAAGCACAACCAAGTTTTTCTGTCTGTAGATGCACTCTATACACAGCACACATACATAGAATATACAGAATATACACACAGTTTGGAAATTGCATGCATACTACAGAAAACAGACAGACAGGTGAGGGGAAGCTACGTTTTTCTGCCTTTATGTTAGATATGTACTATCTCCACATGGAACGTAGACATTTTCAAGGCCAAGGGAGGAAGGGCATCTCTTTCTGCATGTAGAATGTATGCCGTCTTTAGTTGGAACACATGCACATGAATACACATACGATACATGCAGACCTACATGAGAGAGAGGCCAGGTATTGCACTTGCCTCTGTATAGAGCACATGTACTATCTGCATATAGACTACAGTCATTTGCTGTCACTATACAGACTACACGCTATCTTCCTCAAGACTACACATGGACAGGCAAAGCCAGACGCAGTTCCTCAGTATGTAGTATATCACAGGATATACTCTGTCTACAGAAAAGAGACGGTGAGGCTTTGCTCTCCAGATAGAGACTATATGCCATCTGTAGATTGCATGCAGGACAACATGTCTTTTCTGTCTAGTCATAGACTAGATACCACCAGCACTTTTTGGTCTGCTTATACAGTGCACACTGGCTGTATAGAAAATAGAAAACAAGAGAAGGGTCAGGTGGGGCAATATCTTTCTGTCACCATACAGACTATAAAATGGCTCTACAGAGAACACACGGGGAGAGCACCACACACCACTTTCTTCTTGGGACGCAGAACGTATTCTGCTTACAGAACCGAGATGGGCCAGGTGAGGCAGGGCTTTTCCACCCACCTGCATGTGAAATCTAGGGAGACTGGGGTGAAGGGTGGGACCTCTCTGTACATCAGGCAAGTTCTGCCTACAGAAGCGCACAAACAAGTGAGGTGAGGCTATTTGCAGGGCAAAGACTTGGTGCACACAGGTAGTACAGGGCTCTTCTGCCTGTATGTGGAATATAGGCTGTTTATAGACCAGAGAGACGACTATGCACTTACAACGTATACTGCTCATCGGTACAACAGACCCCGAGAGGCAGGAGAAGGTGGGGTGCTCCTGTCCGTACACAGGGAATGCACTTTTTGTAGAGCAGAGGCAGAAGGGTTAGACGAGGCGAGGCAAGGCAAGATTCCTCTCTCGGTTTGTAGAATACATCCTGATGGGCTGGGAGAAGCAGGGCAGGCCTTCTCCATTGCTTACAAGTGCGTGCAGGGAGCTTCTACCCCAGTCACCTCCTGCCGCCTTTTCCTCCCAGACTCCACCCATCTCCCAGGCACCTATATGGACACCAACAGCATCAAGCACCATCCAGGGGGAAGAGTGCCGGGCCCTGGCAGTATTCTCAGGAAGGCACAAATAGGAGCAAACACATCCTGCTGCTTACCCCCATCAGGCTGGTGGCACAGTCAGGCGTTAGCTCCTATGACCACAGGACACTTCTCTGAGGAACAAGGACTGCTTGTCCAGGGACATGAAGCAGGCAAGAGAGTCTCTGCTAGGACAGTGGACAGGACAATGCTTCAAGCAGACAGAGCCACATACAGTAAAGGGAAAGCATGTTTATCCAGGACAGCCATCTCAGGTCAAATCAGGTGCGATATTGCTCTGTGAGCGTCCACAACAACTGCAAACCTTGCTACTGACCTCCCCACGGGGAAAAAATGCTTCTCTCTTGCCTTTCTCCTAATGCAAGACGCTACCACAAGCACCCGATATGACACTGTACTTGCCAAGCAGGACGGGAAATCCCCCCACCCTACCAAGTGAATTAACCTTGCGAAGGCAGAGAGGAAGGAACAAAAAGACTACCCTTCAGGAATGCAATAATCTTCAGAGACAATAGGCTGATCTAAGAATATAGATACATTTTTATGAAATGCATCAAGCGGAAGGTATTTTTGTCTTGGTCATTTACCATTTTTGAGCAAAAAGTAATTCTTTTCAAAGCAAAGTGTATTCTAGAATAACATGAGGTGCTGCTAAATTTCTCCATTTTTTGTGCCTGGGTGCAAACAGACCTATCAGACAGACAGAGGAGAGGTGTCAGGTACTGGTACCTGGAGGATATGCCTAGCCACCTGTCGGTACCCATCCCAACACAGGGACAGAGGGAGGGCTCAGGGCTGCAGGGATGGCCGACACCACACACAGCTCAGTGCAGGAGTGGTAAGGCCCAGTCAATGCTGGGTTTGGTTCCCCCTCAACTCTTTCTCCCAAGAGGAGCCTGTTCACAACAAGATGGGCACATGAGCTGGTCAAAACACACCGCATGTATGTTTTAGAGGGCATCATGTCCACAAAGTCCTCCTCACCACCGACCAGCAGCCACAAGAGGACAATGACACCTTCACTCTCCTGCAGAGAGAGAGGGGATTCGGCCAAGCCCTGTGACACTCTTCCATGTCGGAATCAACAACGTTCACGTTGACTGCCTTAAGCAAAACTATAAAAAAATAAACTTGGCAGAACTCTGGAGCTGAGCATATAGAAATTTCTGATTCCCTCGTTGTCCAGACACAACTCTGGTTCCGTAGAGGCAAAATACCTGTTGTGGGAACCTCAAAGACCGTATCTCACTGGTGCGTTAAGAGACATATTACTAACTAGTTACAGTGTTAGAGGAACAAAACCCACATATGCAGAAGCCATCTGCTAATCTCTAAAAGACCCCATGTATATAAATTACCATCTTTTTTGAGCTCTTTGAGATGTGCTGATTACAAGTGCAATACAAAAGTTAAGGATTTATCCTAACAACAAATCTGAGTCATCTAACACCGACACAGGGAAAACACTACTCAAAAATCCCACTGATGAGCAGGTGTCGCTTCACATTCTTGCAGATCTGGATCTTCGGAGTATCCACAGCTCTGCAAAGTTTCCACGTTCTGATATTTCCCAGATTTTGATCTTTCACATCACAGGCATGTACCTCGGCGGTGCTGAATGGAGAACAGTCCTGAGGAAAAGCTGGGAACAAACCTCGGCTATCCGAGGGATTGCCGCAAAGTGCATGGATTGCCGCAAAGTGCATGGCCTTTCCGCAGGGTTGCATTTAACATGGTGACTTTATGGCAGTTTGGCCAGCAGTTACTACAGACACAGGGAAGTGTGGCCAGGAGGGCTTAATCCAAATTGGGAAAGGATGTACAACACAGTGGAAATCATGAGTATTCTTTTCTTTTGAGGGTGCAGCTGTCACTTCCAAACATTCATTCCCCATCTCCAGCACAGGAAGACTGGACCTCCCCAAGCACAAAGCACTCGGCTCGTTTCTGCCCCCCAGGTGCAGCTCAGTGCCTGGGCCAGGCTGCATTCACTCCACACAAATAATTCTGCCTGAAGAACAGGTTTTGAATACGTTTACGAACCTTCTTACCTGCCCCTTCTTTCAACACTAACACAACTCCGGTAGTTTCCAAATGCCAAGGGAGGTGGGGGATATTGATCTCTGTTGAGGTGGAAGCAGGCAGCACCTGAGGCCCCCAGCCTCCCACTCCAGTGCTCAGCTTCTGAACTGGGGTCTGACGTTTCAAACACCCATTGTGACGCCCATGTCGCACAGCCTGGAGCACACCTGGTGCCCGTTGCAGCGCCGGGCCCTGTCGGCAGGGCCAGGCCCGGGCCCAGGGCAGGGGCTCCCGTGCCGTTGGGGGGGGGCGGCGGCCGCTTGTTCCCGAGGGGCTGCAGCTGCGGGCTCGACGCGGCCTGCAGGCGCGGCTGAGGCCGGCGCTGGCCCTGCGGTGCCCCGGCGGCGCCGCCCGGGCCCGCCCGCCGGCGGGAGCCGGCTGAGGAGCGGCGCGAAGGCCGTTCCGCAGGCAGCCGCCTGCAGCGAGGAAGGGCCGGGCCCCGCGGCGAGGCGGGAGTCCTCCCGCCCCCGCGGGAGCGCGACCCCAGCACGCGGCGCCGGGAGCGCTGTCGGCGCCTCCGCGGCCGCGCGTCCCTGCAGCCTCGCGGGAGAGGCGCCGCGAGGCACCTCCCGCAGGACCGGCCGGGGGGGGGAGCGCGCAGGCGCAGGCAGAGACGCCTCACGGCGCACGCGCGCGTCTCGCTCCGCCGGGTCTCTGCCCGCCTCCGGGCCGCGCCCCGCAGCTGCAGCCCCTCGGGAATAAGCGGCCGCCACCCCCCCAACGGCACGGGAGCCCCTGCCCTGGGCCTGGGCCTGGGCCCGGGCCCGGGCCCGGGCCCGGCCCCGCGGCGGAGGAACGCACCCGGGCGCGCAAAGCGGGCAGCGCAGGTTTGTTCCCTCGGGCGCACCGGGAGCTGCCGCCCGGGCTCGGTGCCCGAGGGCGGCCGGGCGGAGGGGGAGGAGGGGAGAGGGAAGCGGGAGGTAAGCGCAGAGGCGGGGAAAGAAGAGGCGAGGGACGGGACGGGGAGCCAGGCCCGGGGGGGCGGGAGCCGGACGTGGGTGTCGAGGCGGAGGAAGAGGGAGAACTGCAGCGCGGGGAGGGGGGGAGCGATAAAGAAGAGGGGGAGGGAGCGGGGGAGAGAGCTGGGGGGACCGAGCGGGACAGCGGGGACAGCGGAGAGAGACAGCGAGAACGAGCGGCGCCCGGCCTGGGAGCGGCGGGTACCGCGACAGGGAGCTGGGTATCGGGAGGCAGAGAGAAAACTGCCCGAGGGGAGCGGAGCAGAATGAATTAAGGAAAACAAGGCGGGTGGGAGGGAAGGGAGAGGAAGGCGGGTAGAGGCAGTCATGGCAAGAGAGAGGGAAAAGGGACAAACACGGGAAAGAAAGAAAAATTAGAGAACATAAGGTGGACAGAGCCATAAAAATAGAAAGGGGACGGGACACAGAGTCAGGGCATTAAAAACCCGCCAAAGGGAGCGATGTGGAGGGGGATGCGGAAGAGAAAAGAAAAATCGACGGGCGACTGGAAACACAGGGAAGAAAACCAAAAAACCGAAACCATGGGACAGGGAACGGGATAAATGGAGACGTAGAAATAAAATTTTAAAAGCGACGTGGTACGTGACAGGGTTGCGTCAAGACGTTAAGGCCCCCCTCGCCCCTGCGACCTCCAGCCCCAGTTTGCTGGCCGAGCGCTACGTCGTACGCTCGGGAACATGGGGGTCAGCTGCCCCGGCCGCGTCCCCTCCCAACGCCGCGCGCACGCCCGCTCTACTCGCTGGTGGGGCCGCGGGAGCAGCAGAACAGCCCCTGACGCCGCGCAAGCGCCGCTCGGCGAGACCCGGCGCGTGTGCCCGCGTCATCGGCGCCGGGTGTCGGCGCAAATCCAACACGTAGCCCCGCGCCGGCTACCGCGAAGAAAACTAACTCTACATCCGAGCCCAAACCAGCACGCACGCGAATACAGTTTAAAAAGTTGAGCGCGGTACTAGAAACGCGGGAAAAAACTTAAAACCAGGGACAGGAAACCAGATAAACAGAGACATAGAAAGAAGATTTAAAAAGCAGCGTGGTAGAGGAACGCAATAAAAACTAGGGACAGCAAACCTCACAAATGTTGACGGGAAAGAAAAATGGAATAAGCAATGGCATTAAGAAAAGACAAACAATTAAAAAAACCCAAGGAGATGGTAAATAACAGAGCCACAATTGAAAATACAATTTTAAAAGCAACAGGGTACACAACGAACAGGATTAAATTAAAAAATATGGGTAAGGAGCTTGATAAAAGTAGACCTAGAACAGAAATTGCAAGAGCAACAGGGTTTGGGGACAGACAGGAATAAAAATAAAAATGAAAGACAGTGAATTGGTTAAAGCACACATGGAAAGAAAATGTAAAAAGCAACTGGGTAAAGGAGAAGCTGGGGGAAAAAAAAGGGGGGCAGAAGTTGGGATAAAAGTTGATGTAGAAAGGAAATTTTAAAAGCAAAGGCATTAAGGAAAGACAAGAAAAAATGTAAGGGTAGGGTGATGGAGAGTGACATAGGAAGAAAACTAAAAGCGGAAGCATTAAGGAAAAACAAGAAAAAGTTAAAAATGAGAATAGACAGAAAAACAGAGAGACACAGGAAGAAAATTTCAAAAGCGACGGGGTACAGGATGGACAAGAAACAAATAAAAAATATAGGCAGTGAACTGGTTAAAGTAGACACGGAAAGAAAATTTTAGAAGCGATGGGGTACAGCGTAGACGGGAGAACAAAAAACGGGGACAGCGAGGTGGATGAGCTTCGATATAGAAAGAAAATTTAAAATGCGATGGTGTGGAATAATTGCTGGAGGTGACCCAGAAATCTAACTTATATCCATATTTTAAAGGAAGGTACAGCACTGAAGAGGCTTCCGGGGTGTAGTGCGGCTGATAGGCAAGGGATCCATTCCGCGGGAGTTCCCTAGGCCTGTAACCCTAGGTGTTACCACACCAGGGCAACTTGGTGTGCTGACTCTAGGAGGAACTGTACGGAGGGTGGAGCGGAGTGGAGACACCGCGGCCAGGCTCTGTGACATATGGAGAACTTGAAGGTACAATGGAACCGATAAGCTGCATATTCACTACCCTGAGCCAACGGTCTGTCATGTTTTTGACAAGATGCTGTACTTGGAGTGAACTTTGCTTATTATAATATCATTATAATACTAAAACGCACACCCCTCTCAAAGCTACCCACCTCCCAAGGTGCGACCACCCCTCAATGAGCTTGCGCACTGAATTTTTCCTAGTCTGTACCTTTAAACGCGAAGCGAGAGAGTTCTGAACCAATCCTGATAAAGGTATGTATGACTAGAGTCACTCAAGCTCCACCTGCAAAGTAAAACACTATAAAATAGTTTGAAAAGAGCTGAATGTCAGGGAAGACACCATCATTCCTGACTTCTAGGATCCGCCGACGGGCTGACCCTCTCTTCCCCCCCATCGGGACGCCTTTGGGTTAGATTCGAACACTTGGTCATAGCAAGTACCTCCCTGGGAAACTTAGAAATCCCTATAGAGTCACTTTACATCTTTTAAGGCGTTTGTAGCCAAGCGGTGTTACTCATACTTTTGGCTGGCAATCCAAAGAACTAGTGTGTCGCTTTAATAAACTGCACTACTCATTAATCTACCCATGATAGTTCTCATTGAACGTGACCAAACCCTTTAAGTGCGGCCGTGGTAGTTCATGGAACGCGACTAGACCGAGGAGGTGTATCACGTTATTTGTGCATCCGTAATCGTGGTAGTTCAGTGTACTGAACGCGACCGGACTTACAGCGACAACTTGGGCTACTTTAGCCTTAACACAACAGATGGCTTTTAGGAAAGACGAGAATAAATTAAAAATAAGATTGTGGAAAAAACAGACACAAAAAAATGTAAAAAGCAACGGGGTACATGACACGGGAAAGAGTTAATAGACATGGATAGGGAGCTTGACAAAAGCAGACATGGGAACTTGAAGCAGCGACGGGGTACAGGACAGACAGGAGAGAATTACAAAATGCAGGCAGCGAACCGTAGAAAAGTAGCCATGGAAACACAATTTAAAGTGGTTGGAGTATAATATAGACGGGGGAAAAAAAAGGCGGACGGGAAGCTAAATAAATAGACACATAGAAAGTTATGAATGTGACTGGATATGGGACAGAGGAGGAGGAATTAAAAAACGGGCAAGGAATCGGATAGAGGGACAGAAGGACGTTTTAAGAAGCGACAGGCTACGAGAAACGCAGGAAAGAATTAAAAAATAGGAAGAGGAATGAGAATAGAAGGAAATACTGAAACAAAATTTAAAAAGTGACAGGGTATACGGAAAAAAGGGAGGAGTTAAAAGTATGGGAAAGGGAAGCTGGATAAAGGGAATCGTTGAAGGAGAAATTAGGTAGCGGTGGGGTGCAAGAAATACAGGGAAAAATTTAAAAAAAAAAAGGAGAAAGGGAGCCGGGTAGAGGGAGACGTGGAAGGACTTTTAAAAAGCAACTGAGTATGAGAAACATGGACAGGAATTAAAATGCAGGGACGGGGAGACGGACAGAGGACAAGGCAGAAGGAAAAACTAAGTGGCGGTCAGGTACAAGAAACACGGGAATATTAAAAAACCAGGGAGACAGCTAGAAGGAACCGCAATGAGAAAATGTTAAGTTTTAACAGGGTACAAGAAACACAGGGAGTAATGAAAAAATAAGGATGGGGAGATGGATAGAAGGAAACACAGGAAGAAAATTTTTTAAATGACGGGGTGCAAGACAGAGGGAGGAAATAACAGAGACAGGGTGCCGGAGGGAGGGAACTGTAGCACGAGAAATTCAAATGCAGCAGGGTGCAAGAAACACAGGAAAGCGTTAAAAAACAGGGAGAGGGGGCTGCAGAGAGGGAAACGTGGAAAAAAATTAATAGGTGAAGTGGTACAGGGCAGAGGCGGCAGACGAGCAGTAAGTTTCGGGGAGCTGACACGTAAGGGATTCTAAAGCAATTCCAAGGGCTAATCCCGGTAAACCCAGAATTAAAGTTCTTATTTTCATATTTCACTTTCAAAATATTTAGAACTTTGACAGATATGACATCATGTTGTCCTTAAACCAGCTGATTTCAAACTGCTGCGCTGGGCGAGAACACCATAAACAGTTTAAGACGAACGGCCACGCTCCTAAGTAAAACAATAAACCCAGCGCACGGGATCCGCGCAGCCTCTGCTTCGGCCTTCGCCTCTCGCCATCCGCCGCCAAAGCTGCTGCCGCATCCTGCGCGCCACGCGTAGCAGGTTTCCAGCCACGGCCCGAAAGGCGGTAAGGGTAAAATACGAGAAAATGTGCCATTACGCTCTGCAGTTACGATTAATTCAGGTCCTGTTTCACAGTCCGGTTACGGAACGCGGGGTCGCTCGCAGGACGCGTCGTGGCGGAAATCAGAGGGGTGCCGAGGCGGCCGGAGAGACGGCAGAAGGCTGGAGGGCACAGAGGTACTCGGGAGGGGATCTGGACGGAGCACAGGCGTCGTCGGGGAGACGCTGGCCGACGGGAGGCGAGCAAGATGGAGGAGAGGACAGAAAGACCGCTCTGAGGAAGAGGGATGGCCCGAGGAGATGTTCTGACAAACCGAGAGGGGTACAAATCACGCTCCAGAGATAACGGCGCGCCGAGGAGACCCCATAAAACCCTGGGATGGGGGTGGGGGGGGAGCGGGGGGAAGGGAGACGCGCCAGGGAAATCTAAACAGTGATGGGGTGTGTGACAAACAAGAAAGAATCAGAAAAAATAGTCATCTTGATTAAAGCAAACAGAAAATTTAAAAAGCAAAAAAAGGAGTAAAAAATTAAAAAATAGAGAAGACTAGATAAAAGTAGACAAAAAAGTTTTCAAAAGCTAAGGCATTAAAGAAGGAGAAATTTAACGATGGGGCCACAAAATAAATCAACAAAGACATAGAAAATGTAAGTAGTGACAGGGTATAGCGCAGACTAGAATGAAATGAAAAATAAGGACAGTGAACTGCATGAAAATGGATATGAAAAAAAAATTTAGAAGTGGTTTCACACGGGATAGCCAGGAAATAATAAAAACATAGGGTTAGCAGTCTCGATAAAAGTAGACACAGAAAATGTAAAAAGTGATGAGGTAGAGGACAGAGAGGAAAAGAGTAAATAATAGGGACAGAAAAACAGGTTAAAGTAAGCATAAAAACATAAATTCCTCACCGTTCCTTTTAAAAGAGTTGGAGAAAAAAATTGCCAAAGCGAGGTGATACAAAGAAGTTAAAGAAATTTAAACTCAATAACATCAAAGTGTCATTAAGCAGACATCTTTATTGCCACGCTGGATGCCTGGGGGATATCTCCTCCTAACATGCGTGCGCTGAAACAGTTCATCCTTTATGTACCTGAAAGCCATGAATATTTGCACGTTTTCTGAGAAATCACCGTCTCCTCGCTTATCTACTACATTTACATAACGCTGGTGTTGCAAAACTACACTACGCGTGCGCGGGGGTCTCGAGTGGTCGTCGGTGGTGGTCTGGGGAGTTAGTCCCCTACTTCTTTTTCCCTCTTACGGTCACAGGTCTCCTGAGGATAATTTCTTCTCCTTGGATGTTTGCCCCTTCTGTTGTCCAGCCAAGCGGTTCCTTCTTATCGTCATTGTTAGAGCAGTCCTGCCAGTCTGTCTCTACGCTCAAGGTTAAGATACCTTCTCTGTTCTCTTTAATCTCTCAGTCCTTGCTCTTAACTCTTCTTTGTTTTAATTTTCATGAGGCCTGCTTTCCTCGTGATTAACTGTTTACACATAGGTACAATGTTAGTATTGAGGCAAATACAGCCTAAGGACTGTGAGAGCAGGCCATTAAACATGATCACACAGTTATTAGGCTAAAGAATTCTATACTGAAGTCAAACTAATCAATAACCTTCCATATGTTAAATTTGCCAAACTTAGAGTTGATTAGTGACGTTGAAACCTTGTAATTGTTTTAGATCCTTGTTTCAGAGCCCCAGGTGCGGGCGGTGAGGCCGGTGGGGACGGCCGCTCCCTGCACAGCGGTGGCTGCCGGGGGAGGGGCTGCCGCCGCCGCTGCCCTGCCCCGGGTGGCCGTGGAGGGGCCGGGGGGAGCCAGGGGCGGGGCGGAGCGGTCGCCCGGTGCGACCGGGCTGCGGCTGCGGCGAGGAAGAGCGTGAGCGAGGCCGCCCCATTGAGAGGAGGGGTTAAGGGAATCTTAGCAGTTAATTAGTAGATGAAGCTTGAAATCTTGTTAGCTATTGTGTGAAGTAGTTAAAGCAGGAGAACTGTAGTTCCTCCCAAAGACAGTTCCTGATAAACTGAAAGGAGCAAGAAGATTTGTGGCTCCTCACAAGGACGGTCCCTGATAAGAATTAAGAACTTACCTCAAGAAACTAGCTCTGCAGTTTGGATAGAAGCCAAAAAACAACGGAGCCTGCGCAAAGGCAAAAGGTTACTAGCGGTGATGAAGAGGAACCACCGGCCTTCATCCCCACGACCCCCGACGACCACCACCAGGAGGCAACACGCAAGCGCAGATGGGAGGAGAACTCATTTTAATACGAAGCTGGGATAGATCATGCATATGTATAGGCATATTGCAAAACTTTATGTATATGCAACACTTTGCTGTATATGTTTGCAGTAAGTGCCGCGTTGGGCGCGCACGGTTTTTGGTGGGACTACCCCCCCGTGCTGCCCAGCTCTGAATAAACATACCTACTTTACAATCTTATAGATTGTGGAGTCTGTTTTCCGCACGTCAGTTTTGGCGAGCCAGGCAGGAGACTCTCTGCTTAACCGCGGGACCGGCTGTGGAGCGGACGCCCCTGGGCGCGCCTCGAGCACTTTCCTCGGAGGGGACTCCGCTGCCAGCCGCTCACCGCGGGAGCAGATAACAACCTCCTGAAGCCGCGGAAGAAAACGGTATGTTTTATGAGGGGAGCCTGTAAGTCGTACGCGTGGCCGGGGCAGCTGGTAAATCGCGCAGAGACGTCTGGCGTGCAGCAGAGTCCCCGCATGGGAGGAGGGTACCCTGGATGGGAATAAGGGGATTTGCTGACCGAAGGGGCGGCCGCTAGCGATCTTGAGGGTAGATCGAGCAAATCCGAGGTCACCGCTGCATCCCAGCGTCGGGAGCCAGGATGGACCTGCTAATGACTGGTATATAAGAAGCAGGAGAAGGGTAAGCGAACCTCCTCGCAATTGCGATAGGGTTACTATTTTTATATATTTGCAGCTGCTGGATGGGTGTTACCTGGAGTGATAAATGTATAAATTGAGTACCCGGGAATTTTATGTTAAAAGTCTTTGTCTTTATGTGTGTAATGTATAAAAGATTGTGCATACATTTATATGTTAATGAAGGAGCGGGGCAAAGGGAATTACTCCTTTGGTGGTTTGGGTTCGAGCCTTGGAAATATTTAAACAAAGGAGCACATTAGATAAAAAGGGAAAATGAACAATTTTATCTGAGGAGCATATGTGACTCCTGCAGAGCGGAAAGTGGCCTTAGATAGAGAACAAGTTTCAGACGTTTTATAGGCCCCAGTGCTGGTGGACAAATAGGAGTAATTCCCTGTTTTGTGTGTGGAAAGGAAAATCTAATCCCGGAAATTTGGGAAGTATGGGAAAAGAACTGGGAAGAAACCATAAAGAAGTGTAAGAAACAACTTATGTGGAAACTTATTGAAAAGTATATCCAAAACTAAAGTAATAGAAGAGGTTTGCAAAATGGGTAATACTTATGGAGGAGTTTTGAAGAAAAGCCCCCTGGGCTGTGTGCTTGCTCATTGGAAAGACGTTGTTGGAACTGGAGGGACAGAAACAGAAAAGACTCTTATTAAGTATTGTAACCAATGGTGTATAAGTTAGAGAATGATGCTAAGTGGCCACTTAATGAATCTATAGACTATAATACCCTTTTACAATTGATGTTGTTTTTAAGGAGAGAAGGGAAGTGGGATGAAGTTTCATATGCAGATATGTTTTTTACCCTCCAAAACCATCCAGAGTGGCAAAGGGACTGTGGAATAGTACCACCACAGGACCCTATGGTACTCACACTTAAGCGAAAAAAAAAAATAAGGAACCTAAGGGTAAACTGAGGCAGCGTTGTTTGGCATGTAGTATTGAGCAAAGGTGTACTAAATTAAACAAAGTTCACCAGGCGCCAGAACCAGATCTAGCAGATCTGTTCAGATCTCCCCCCCTGACCACAGGAACGGGATGTGGGCTCGGACGGAGCTTCCACTCCCCCAGATAGCCCCATATCCTCCCGCACCAGAAAGAAATCGGCTCCAACAATCTTACAGGCACCCCTTCAGGAGGCAGTAGACCCTGAAGGTGGGACGATGTTAATTAAAGTACCCTTTTCTACTGTTGATTTGGGGGAATGGAAAAAGGTTCCAAAGGATTACAGAAACGGCCCGGTGAATGTAACTAAACACATTCTGTTTATTGTGAAACAACACAACCCTGACTGGAAAGATATACAGTTATTATTAGAATATATGACTGAGAAAGAAAAACAGCTGATTTTAAAAATGGCAGGGAATTTAGCCGAAGATCATTGTAAGATTATAGGAAGGGATGTCAAAGATTATTTTCCTCTCCAAGATCCGAAATGGGATCCTAACAGATCCTCACATATGGAAAGATTGCAGGGGTATCAGGAATGGATTTCGAGAGGAATGGAAAGAGCTATCCCCAAAACAATAAATTAGTCAGCTTTGTATGCAGTCAAACAAGGCCCCTCCGAGTTCCCATCTAAATTCCTAGATCGGTTGAAGTTAGACTCAAAGAAGGCCGACAACCGGTAAAGGTTAGGCAATACCCCCTAAAAAAAGAAGATAGGGAAGGAATTTGGCCAGTAATTGAAAGGTTTTACAACTAGGATTATTAAAAGAGTGTGAATCTGATTTTAACACACCTATATTACCTGTTCGTAAGCCTGACAGGTCATACCGTGTGGTTCAGGACCTACGAGCTATAAATAAGATAACTGAAGACCTTTAACCCGTAGTAGCAAATCCATATACCCTGTTGACTGTATTGACACCTAAACTAACTTGGTTCACTGTCTTAGATTTGAAGGATGCCTTCTTTTGCCTCCCTCTCCATGAAGCCAGCCAAGAAAATTGTTTGCATTCAAATGGGAAAAACCCAAAACCAGTCGCAAGACTCGGCTCACTTGGACGGTGTTGCCACAAGGATTCAAGAATAGTCCTACCATCTTTGGTAATCAGCTCGCAAAAATTTGGAATCTTGGGAAACCCCGTCTGAAAAAGGGAAACTGTTACAATATGTGGATGATATCCTGATCGCCACCGAAACAGAAGATGATTGTATGATCTGGACGAAACACCTTGAATGGAACAAGGAGACCGTATGAGCCTTTGAGCTACTAAAGAAAGCTTTGATGTCAGCTCCGGCCTTAGAGCTCCCAGACGTGAGTAACCTGTTTTTTTCTCTTTTCCCATGAGAAACAGGGAATTGCTCTGGGAATATTAACACAAGATCTGGGCCCCTATCAACGAACAGTTGCCTACTTTTCCAAACAGTTAGACACAACTGCGAAGAGTTGGCCTGGATACTTGAGAGCAATTACAGCTGTAATATTGAATATACAAGAAACCTGAAAATTTACTCTGGGCCAGAAGATGACTGTTTTAGTGTCTCACACAGTATCCGCAGTGCTGGAAGTGAAGGGTGGGCATTGGCTTTCCCCACAAAGATTCCCCCGAGATATCAAACTATACTGGTAGAACAAGATGCGTAGTTACTAACATTGTCAACCCAGCTTCTTTCCTCACTGGAAACACAGGAGAATCAGTGCATCATGACTGCTTGGAGACTATTGAAACAACGTATACAAGCCGCCCAGATCTGAAAGACAGTCCTATGGAAAGCGGAGAAAACTGGTTCACAGACGAAAGCAGCTATGTCCTAAGTGGTAAAAGAACTGTTGAAAGCAGTCCAACTTCCTGAGAAGGTGATGATTCTACATATTAAGGCACACCAGAAAGTGAGCTCAGAATTGGAGAGAGGAAATGAGCTGGTGGATAGAGAGGCAAAACAGGTAGCCAAAGTAGAGGTAAAAACAGAAGAAGCTTTAGTCCCCGACAGACAAATCTCTTTAGAAGGTAAGCCAAAATATACCAAGGAAGATCAAAAACTTATTACAGATCTGGAAGGATTATACAATGAAGAAGGGTGGGCTTATACCCCACAAGGAAAACTAGTTATTCCCTCTTGCCTAATACGGCATTTGGTAAGAGAGGAACATAGGAAGAGGCATTGAGGAATAGAAGCTCTATATAAACATTTAATTAGAGAAATTGTGGCCAGAAATTTATACACTACGGTGAGACAAATTACTCAGCAATGTGATCTTTACCTCCAAATTAATCCCAAGAATACTCCCAAGCTAGAAGTGGGCCAAATTAGGAAAGGCAATAGGCCCGGGAAACAATGACAGATTAATTTTACAGAACTTCCAAGAAAAGGGGGGTATCGATATTTATTGGTATTGACTGATACCTTTCCAGGTTGGCCAGAAGCATTTCCAACTAGAACCGCTAAGGCTCGAGAAATAGTTAAAGTATTAATACAAGAAATAATACCACGTTTTGGGGTCCCAATGATAATGTCCTCTGATAGGGGACCACATTTTGTTTCAAAAATAGTACAACAAGTTAGCCACCATTTGGGCATAGATTGGCAACTTCATACCCCATACCGTCCCCAATCGAGTGGCCAAGTAGAGAAAATGAACCACCTAATCAAGCAACAGATTGTGAAACTAGGCTATCCAGGGACTACAAACTGAAGTATCTTCCCTTTGTAAGGTAGTTTTGCAGAATCGCATGGCCCTAGATTTAATTACGGCAAAGGAGGGAGGAGTTTGCTTAATAATAAACCAGAGTTGCTGCTCATGTATAAATCAAGAGAAAAAAAAAATCGAAACAGACATTGCTCGAATTTGACAACAGTCAAAGTATCAACATCAAGTATCTCAAGATGATACTTCACTTGTTTTTTCTGATCTTTGGAATAAGTTGTCTTCTTGGCTCCCAAACTTAACTTGGTTAAGACAATTATTTGTTTTGATAATTGTGATTATCTTTTTGTTTATAACTCTTTGTATTACGGTTCAATGTAGTCTATAGTGTTTTCAAAATACAGGAGACTCCTATGGTGAATGGAAGAGAAACCAATTACGATGCAAATTGGAATCTAACAAGTACTTTAAAAAGATGTTAAATAAAAAATACTGTATTAGAAACAGGCATAGTAAAAGAATTTACTAACTTTTTAGAAAAGGGGGGACTGAGAGGAGGGGTTAAGGGAATCTTAGCAGTTAATTAGTAGATAAGGTTTGAAATCTTGTTAGCTATTTCGTAAAGTAACTAAAGCAGGAGATCTGTAGTTCCTTACAAAGACAGTTCCTGATAAACTGACAGGAGTGAGAAGACTTGTGGCCCCTCACAAGGACGGTCCCTGATAAGAACCAGGAGAGTGCCTCAAGAACCGGCTGAAACTGACCTTGTGGTTTGGACGAAAACCGAAGAACAACTGAGTCTGCATAAGAGCAAGGGGTTACTAGCGGTGATGAAGAGGAGCCACCGGCCTTCATCCTCACGACCCTCAGCGACCACCACCAGAAGGCACTGCGCAAGCGCAGATGGGAGGAGTTCATGGAAATAACGTCTTGGAACTCATTTCAATACGAAGCGAGGACAGGTCATGCATATGTATAGGCATATTGCGAAACTTTATGTATATGCAACACTTTGCTGTATATATTTGCAGTAAGTGCCGCGTTGGGGCGCGCACGGTTTTTGGTGGGACTACCCCCCCGTGCTGCCCAGCGCTGAATAAACATACCTACTTTACAATCTTATAGATTGTGGAGTCTGTTTTCCGCACGTCAGAGCTACCAACAGTGCTAGAAAAGAAGTAGATTTGGGGCAAGGCGGGAACACCAAAATACTTTGAGAGCTCAGTCCTCTGGCTCCACCACTTAGTAAAACAAAAAGCCTCCACCAAAATAATACACATAGACAAGAAAGGCATTGCTGAATCCCCCTGCCCCCATTAAAATCTTCCTGTAGTGCCTACATCAATGAGGAAAAACCAGTTTTCCAAACAAGTCTGTGATAAATGATTTAGTCCCAAACAGGATTCCAATTTAAGTTTACAATTTATTAAACGAATAGAGGCAAGCAAACGGCGCTGGGTGCGCCGGGGCACACCTTCACTTCTTACAAGTGAAATCAACTACAAATTCTACAAGTTTCTCTTTTTCCCCTAACTGAGCTTTTACCAAGGGTTCCGTTAGGGAAGATTCCCCTGGTCCCTGTCAATTATCCGCCGTGTCAGTAATCATCACCGACTTGCCCAGTCTCGGGACCTCCTTTTTCCAATGCCCCCTTTGCTTACAATAGGCACACTGATCTTTCGGGGGGTGGGGGTGATTTCCCTTAGATGGGGCACTTAACACTACTTCTCATGGCTCCTCTCCTCCCATTAGTGTTGTTTCCTGGTGGGTTCCCAGAGGTTACCTGGCCCCTGTGGGGCGCAAAGCAGCCACCGTAGCACTGGCAGGTGTTTTACCCATTACTCTCTCTCTGACCATTTCTATTCCGATAGAAATAGAAACTTGCCAAGCAGTCTCCAGCAATTTCTCTAAATTTCTCACATCTGTTTCTTGCGCTTTTAATTTTTGAAGCTTTCTCCTTATATCCTCTGATGACTGTCCTAAAAACAACGAAACTAATTGTTGTCGTCCCACATCTGAGGTAGGATCTAAAGTTGTACTTTTACGCATGGCTTCCCTTAGCCATTCCAAAAAGTCTGAGGGGGTTTCATCCTGTCTTTGTTTTACCTCATACAAGTTTTGACCAATTTACTGATTTTGGAATTCCATTTTCGAGTCCAAATTTTATCCACTTTTGATATGACTTCAGTTGTCTATATTCCATACGATCATTAGCATCCCAGTTCGGATTGGTGAGAGGAACGTGATTATCTACTCTACCAGTATACATTCCTGCAGTGACAAGGGCTTCTGTATGTGTTTGAGCGGTTTTAACCACTAGCTGTTTCTCTGTTTCCATCATTGTATCTAACATTAAATCTGTATCTTTCCAGTCAGGATCCTGATTTTTTTTTTTTTTTTAAACTATCAATTCAAATCTTTTTGCCACCCCTATTGGGTCGTCCCTACAATCAGCTTGTCTGAGGGAGGGGGGCTTGTACCCTCAGTCGGACTCTGCTTCGGGTTACCGCACCCAAAGCAGCACTGCCAGAGGCAGAAACAGATTCTTCATCAGAAGTATCTGCATTCCTTAAGGGGGAGGGAGAGACTGGCACCGAAGCCAGCAGTGGTGTAATATAATCTTCCAGTCTTTCCTCTGACTCTCCCTTTTCTTTTAACTTAAGGCGTCTTTGTCCTATACTACACGCTGAACAGCATCGTTTCAGTTTTCCCAGTTCTTCCGCTTTTTCCTTCTCCAGGGCCAGGATAAAGGGCTCTGAAGGGGCTATATTGATTCCACAATCTTTCCGCCATTCCGGATGATTTCGCAATGTGAAAAACATATCTGCATAAACTGCTTCATCCCATTTTCCCTCTCTCCGAAGGAACCACATTAGTTGTAACAATGTATTATATTTCCATGTCCCATTAAAGGGCCATTTTTCTTCATCATCTAACTTAGAGAGGCCACCACGGATTACAATACTCAATTAAAGTTTTCCTGTTCACACTTCCTCCTGGCGGCTCTCCTATCTCCTTCCAGTGAGCTAAAATACAGCCAGGGCTTCTTTTCAGTATTTCGCCACTTTGTTTACCTCCCATAATGAACACCCTGCCCACAGGGGTTTATTCCTCAGTCTAAGAATACAGCCTGATTGAATTGACGACAATAATACCTTATCCAAGGCAAAAGATGTAAGGGCGTAGTCGCCCCCCAGCGAATGCACCTAAATTCAAGACGACTGTCCAGACAAAACTCCTGTCTCCCTTTAAAAGAATGTACTTATGACACTCCAAACACTTAGCGTGAACAAACTCTGTTCTACATTTCCCCCCCATATACCAACGACATTCTTACTGATTCTTTACACTTTCTAAGTCTCCACAAAATACCTGCTTAAGCTGGCCTGAACGCTCAATCCTATCCCAGTTAGACCAGTTTCCTCGACATTCACCACACCAAAAATCGTCCCCAAACCGCACCCAAACGTTCTGTTTACAACCAGAGCATTCAAAAACATATATTGGGTTGCATGAAAAATCTTGATGTCCGTGTATATGACAGTAAGAGTTAACAACCGGTTCAACTAACACAGTTCCAAAGTCTGTCATACGCTTCGTCCGTCTCTCCTCGCGGAGAACACGGAACCGTGGATCAGAACTCCGCACTTGCCCGGCAGTCAGACTGCGTCTCATTCACTCAAACACTCACCCAACTTGCAACAACACGACTTGTACAATGAAGCACTTTCATAGAATACACGGTACCAGGCACAAAACTTCTTAAGTATTCAGATTGTAATGACTATCATCAAAATCCCAATTATAGCCACGACAAAATAAATTTCCATTCCCATGGGTTACAATAGTTGGTCCAAACGATCGCTATCCCATCCCATACTCCCGCAATTCCAGCGAAGAGCACCAATCCCTTTATCAGGGATTCCCGCGTTTGTGTACTTCCCTAGCCAGAGATTCCTGCGCCACTACTGGATTTGAATCCTAACCTCCCAGGGACGAGCGCCAATGCTCTTTACCTCGCGTAGGATGTCTCCTGACAACTTACAGGTTCCTCTCCCAAATTAACATACCTGGTCCGCTGATGGTCCTTGTCTGTCCCTGCAGTGATCGGGCGAGCGAGGGAGGTCCTCCAAGAAATCTCGGGGCGCGCCAAGGACGTTCCACTCTCAGCCAGTCCCGCAGTTGGGCAGAGAGGGTCCCATCTGGGTCACCAAAGTAACGTGCGGAAACAAACAACTCAAAGCAGGTATGTTTATTACGGCGCCGGATGCAAGGGGGATTGCTCCTCCTAACTTGCACAGCGTTTTGGCGAGCAGGCAAATATTTATTACACAAAAGCATACATATTCATATGATTACGCAATACAAAACATACATATGAAGTGAGGCGCAGTAGTTCCAAAGGTTTGTGTCAGTAGTTTACGTTATCAATGATCTGTCTCTGGTGGTCCTTTACTTCTTCAGGGGTGTTAGCTTCCTCTTTTGTCTTTTAGATGAACTTCAGTCATTTACACGTGCTCTCTTCTTACTTGATGATTTCAGCAGTTGTTAACAAGTTCTGCCCGGTTCTGTGATAAGACTATCATTGCAGTTCCTGTTATCACTTCTTTTGTTTAGCAAGTCAGTCCTTGACAGATATCAATATCTAAGTGTTTAAAAGCAGATAGTTATGTCTGTAGCTGACCTGTTGCTCTTCCATCCCTGCTGCTTGCAGGGAGAGATGGCAACTTGCTTTTGGAGAGCCCCTCCCCCTCCCCCCCCCCCACCATGTGAAAGTCTTGTTGAGTCTAGCCTAAAGTGCACTGGCTTGCTCATTGCTTTCCCCGTGAGTACCCATTTGCAGAATTTGCTGTACTCTGGTATTTGGCAGCCCAGAAATGAATCTGTCTGCTTTATTTTTCTTCTGGAATGGGCTGTAGTAATGCAGCTTGTCCTTTGTAGCATCTTCTGACAAGCTTGAAACTTAAGATTAGGAGACTGGCGCAGACTGGTCAGCAGGTCGGCTTCTCTGCTATAAATGGCCAGGAGCAGTTCTTAGGTGACTTTCCAGCTTCAGGTAAGAAACTCAAGTTTGCAAAGAAATGGTGTTTTCTGAAGGTGAAAAGTTGAACAGAAACCAAACCTGGTAGACACGAATGCCTCGCTTAGCTGACAGCTAGTCCAGATTTCACCAACTAGCGTAGCCATACCTCATGTTCACGCTCCGACCCTGCTGGTGCTGCCTTGCTCGATTCCTTTACCTGCCTGAAAGCCAAGTGTGACCTGTTGTCCCTTCTAGCTTTTCTTGGAGACGTACCCTCCAGGTACCGGTACCTGCCAACCTCCCGTCTCTCTGACAGGTCTGTTTGCACTGACATGTGAAACGGGGACATTTAGCTCCTTTCTCACAGTTCTCACTTGGTTGGTTTTTTTGTTGTTGTTGTGATGGCCTGAATACACAGGAACTCTTGGATAATTTATTTGAGTATTTTTGTGGGTATTGAAATGTAACTCATGAGTTAATGTGATTTAATCTTGCAATGAAATGAATGCATTTTCAATTCCTCGCTATCCTTCCCCTCGGAGGAAGCTGCCCTTGCAGCAGCGAGGCAGTGCCCAGCCCGGCCTGGCTGGGCTTCGCCTGTCCTGCCCCGTCCCGGGAGAGCTGGCCTGCAGGTTGTGCCCAGGGCCTGGCTGGAGCCAGGCAGTGTCAGGGCAGAGCCGCCCCAGCGAGCCCTCCCCAGGAGGGACCGGAGCAGGTCTGTAGCGTGGGGCTGGGCCTTGCCCCAGGCTCGGCCTCAGCTGGGGTTTGGCCAGGGCCGCGGCTGAGGGGAGGGGCCGTCGGGGCTTTCCCTGCCGGACCCCTTCCCTGCCAGCTCGCGTTTCCCCCAGGGCTGGTCCCTGGGGCGGGCTCTGCCTTGCGCGCCGCTTTCTCTTCCCCTCTCCTTGCCCCTGCCAGAGCGGCAGGCGGGCGCTGCCGGGCGGGAAGCTCTGCCCGGGGCTGCTCTCGCCTCTGCCCGGGGCTGCCCTCGCCTCTGCCCGGGGCTGCCCTCGCCTCTGCCCGGGGCTGCCCTCGCCTCTGCCCGGGGCTGCCCTCGCCTCTGCCCGGGGCTGCCGGCGCCCCCTCCCCTCTCCCCGGCGGCGGGTGCACGCGCGGCTTCGGGAAGCTTCGCGCGGTAACGGCCGGCGCGAGGCGAAGGGGGGCGTTGTTGCAAGCAACGGCCGCCGGCGCGCGGCGCTTGCGTGTGGCGCTGCCCGCGGGCTGGAGCGTCCGGAGCGGCGCTGCCCTGAGGAGGAGGAGGGCGCTTTCGGGGCGGACGTCCGGGGGAGCGGGCAGCTGGTCGCGAGGTACAGGCGAGGAAGGCACTTTCCTCCGGGGAACGGGCGGCGGGCAGCGGGCAGCCTGCCTAGAAGTCCGGGGCCCGGGCCCGGGCCCGGCCCTGCCGACGGGGCCCGGCGCTGCAACGGGCACCAGGTGTGCTCCAGGCTGTGCGACATGGGCGTCACATTGGGCGTTTGAAACGTCAGACCCCAGCAGTTCAGAAGCTGAGCACTGGAGTGGGAGGCTGGGGGCCTCAGGTGCTGCCTGCTTCCACCTCAACAGAGATCAATATCCCCCACCTCCCTTGGCATTTGGAAACTACCGGAGTTGTGTTAGTGTTGAAAGAAGGGGCAGGTAAGAAGGTTCGTAAACGTATTCAAAACCTGTTCTTCAGGCAGAATTATTTGTGTGGAGTGAATGCAGCCTGGCCCAGGCACTGAGCTGCACCTGGGGGGCAGAAACGAGCCGAGCGCTTTGTGCTTGGGGAGGTCCAGTCTTCCTGTGCTGGAGATGGGGAATGAATGTTTGGAAGTGACAGCTGCACCCTCAAAAGAAAAGAATACTCATGATTTCCACTGTGTTGTACATCCTTTCCCAATTTGGATTAAGCCCTCCTGGCCACACTTCCCTGTGTCTGTAGTAACTGCTGGCCAAACTGCCATAAAGTCACCATGTTAAATGCAACCCTGCGGAAAGGCCATGCACTTTGCGGCAATCCCTTGGATAGCCGAGGTTTGTTCCCAGCTTTTCCTCAGGGCTATTCTCCATTCAGCACCGCCGAGGTACGTGCCTGTGATGTGAAAGATTAGAATCTGGGATACCAGAACATGGAAACTTTGCACAGCTGTTGATACTCCGAAGATCCAGATCTGCAAGAATGTGAAGCGACACCTGCTCATCAGTGGGATTTTTGAGTAGTGTTTTCCCTGTGTCAGTGTTAGACGACTCAGATTTGTTGTTAGGAAGGATAAATCCTTAACTTTTGTATTGCATTTGTAATCAGCACATCTCAAAGAGCTCAAAAAATATGGTAATTTATATACATGGGGTCTTTTAGAGATTAGCAGATGGCTTCTGCATATGTGGGTTTTTTTCCTCTAACACTGTAACTAGTTAGTAATACGTCTCTTAACGCACCAGTGAGATACGGTCTTTGAGGTTCCCACAACAGGTATTTTGCCTCTACGGAACCAGAGTTGTGTCTGGACAACAAGGTAATCAGAAATTTCTATATGCTCAGCTACAGAGTTCTGTTTTCTTTTGAAGAGATCCTGCTGCCGCGAGGAGGATGAGAGCACTCAGAGGTGAGGGGCTGGCGGGAGGCTGGGGGCTGATGCCTGCCGGAGGCAGTGTCCCTCCCCGCCGGCTGCTGCGGGCCGCGTCCCCGTCACCTCTCATCCTGCTGCCAGGCACCTCGCAGAGGGCTCTGGCTCCATCCTCTCCCCGCCCTCTGTGGGGCAGCTGGGGACCGCTCAGAGACAGCCCGGCCCGGACAGCTCTTGTTGGGGCTGCCCAGCCCCACCCCCCCCGGCCTCTCCTCGCAGAGGACTCGCTCCAGCGCGTTGCTGCCGTTCTGGCACTAGGAGCCCACAATGGGCCCAGTCCCCTCGCGTGGCCGTCCCAGCGCCGCAGTCAGGGGAGGACTCCCTCCCCTCTGCCCACAGACTGCCCTTTTGCCAGTACAGCCCAGCGTGGGCTATGGCGCTGTGGGAGGCTGGGAAGAGCCTCACCCCTCCCGGGCGCGAAGCCCTGCCGCCAGCAAAACCGTTTCATTCTTTTCTCCCAGCTCTCTGCCCATGCGCGGGCTCCCAGTCCAGACCTGCACATCCTGAGCATGGAGGCAGGGCGACGGGGACTGTCCCTGCGGCCATCACTACCTTTGCGGCCGTCGGGACTTCCCTGCTAACACGGCTGCAAGACCATGAGGTGAGGCAGGGGAGGCCTTAGGGCTTCCCTCTACGCCCCCGGCTTCCCCGGGTGCCGCGGCAGAGGGGTGTCGCGCCTGACGGCACATCTGCCCTCCTGCAGGCAAGCGCTTCGTCCCCAAGCGCCGATCCTGCTCACGCTGGACTAATGCCACTGCTCCCCGCTCCTTTCTCAGGAGCTCGCAGCGCTCTCCTGGGCAAGGCAAAGCCGCTGGCATAAACCCCAGTATCTCTCCCGTGCCTCAAGGCCCAAGTGCCCAAGGCCCCTCCTTAGCTTTGGTTCGGGAACTGTCCCAGCCTGTGTGAGGAGCACCGCTGTGCCTCAAGGTGCAGGGTGCTTGTGGCTTCCCCTCCTTGGGGCATGGTCTCGTTCCCACACCTTCCCCTTTGTCACGGTCCATTTGGATCTCTCAAATGTACGGGACAACATACTCTGTGACTTACACTTTTCTTTCATCAGCTCACTAAGAAATACCATAAACAAAGAGGGGCTCAATCCCCTTTTGCCCAGACTAGTGTATGGCGTGAATTCACTTCTTCACCAGTCAAGTCACAAGGCTTCATAATTTACAATCCGTAACTCTTAATCCCGTGCGCCCGTGAGCAAAAAACCCCAGCTAGTTACCTAGCCGACAGCGAGAGTGCTCATCCTTCCTCCTCCGTCACGGGGGAGGACGTGAGGGCGTCCCCCGTATCACACTGGGAAGCATGAAAGCCTCAGCACTTCAGCTGCTCTTGGATCCACTTCAAGAGCTTTTTGAGTAAGCTCATGTTTTGTACCCTCCAGTTTGCAGCTTTGGCCTATACCATTTCCATAAGTTTGTGGATTCTGAGGAAACTGCCAGACAAAAGAGAATGTCTGCAGGAGACAGCAGTCTGCAGGTGGCAATGGCTGCATCATGGCTCGTTAGCTCTTTCTGGCCACCTGCCCCGCGTACGTGGTGCTCTCGCTTTGCCCTAATGGCGCTGCTCCCCGCACACATCAGGCCTTAGCCAAAATGCAGCAGGACTTGAGTGAACAGTCGCACCCTTCCTTGGCTGGCACTTTCCCTCTGACCTCTGCCATCCCCCGTGCTCAGCAGTGACTTCCTCGGCTCCCGCATGGCCTTTCACGCTGGTGGAGGCGATCTCCCTGTCTGGCTCTCTGCTAGCGTCACGTCACCGAAATCGGGAATAAACCTCGTAACACCAATGTAGTGTTAAAAGGCAGGCATTCTTCATTCACGGTGCCGGGAACACTGGGAATAGCTCCTCCCAAATCGTGTTCACCCAATCAGTTCAAAAATCAAACATTTATAGGCATATGATCGTAAGGTCAATACATATTCATCAGGTTTCCATACAAGGATTGGTTAAAAATTCTTCGCCTACCATGTAAATGTCCACGCATGCTGTCGTGGTTTAGCCCCAGCCAGCAACTAAGCACCACGCAGCCGCTCGCTCACTCCCCCACGGTGGCACGGGGGAGAGAATTGGAAAAGTGAGGAAACTCATGGTTTGAGATAAAGACAGTTTAATAAGTAAAGCAAAAGCTGCGCACGCAAGCAAAGCAAAACAAGGAATCCGTTCACCACTCCCCATGGGCAGGCAGGTGTTCAGCCATCTCCAGGGAAGCAGGGCTCCGTCACGCGTAATGGTTTCTTGGGAAGACAGACGCCATAACTCCGAACGTCCCTCCACCCCTTCCTTCTTCTTTGTCCCAGCTTTATATACCGAGCATGACGTTATATGGTATGGAATATCTCTTTGGCCAGCCTGGGTCAGCTGTCCCGGCTGTGTCCCCTCCCAGCTTCCCGTGCACCCCCAGCCTGCTCGCTGCAGGCCAGCATGAGAAGCTGGACTGTCCTTGAGTACTTAGCAACAACTCAAAACATCAGCACCTTATCAACATTTTCTCATCCCAAATCCAAAACATAGCCTCACGCTAGCTTCTATGAAGAAAATTAACTCTACCCTGGCTGAAACCAGGACACATGCTCACTATAATTTCTTGGAATTTTACTTCCTTAATCTTTTGAGTCGGAGGGTTTCTTGAGTGGGTGGTCTCTGAGTCGGTGGTCGCGACCTCCCCCTGCCGGAATTACCTTTCCTACAAAGTTCACATAAGCTTGGCAACACTAAATAGACCTTCACGGGCTGTCGGTCCAATATGCAATCATTCACCCCACAGTCCTTTGTTTTAAGACAAGATTATAGAATGAATAATTACCTACCCACCGGACCGTAGAACTGACCAAGGTGTTCCTACTTTCTGACTGCTCACTATTAAAATAAAACGTAATACCATGATCACAATGTTGCACTTAACTCCTTGATAATTAAATCAAGATGGGAAGGGTTCGGTGGGTTCTCGAGCAGCATTGCTGGTGCATAATGTTCTTATAGTTACAACTTGCTACAAATTCACAAACCTATTTTCTAACCCTATTTTATTTTAATTCCCTACCACCTTGGTTACAGTCAGAGGTGCCGCGGAAGATCTTGCTGTTCCCCATGGCTGTGCTGACCGATGCCTGCAGCTCGTACCTCGTGCCCGTGTCACACAGATGATCTGGGGGGCAGCAGATCTCTCTCGTGGCTCCCTGGGAACGCGGGCAAAGCCGGTCCCATCGCTCCCCTTTGTGGTCTGTCCCCAGGGCGACCGAGTGGAGACATACCGGGAGCTGGAGGGCGTCTTGCAGGGAGACGACGGCTGTTTGACGAGCGGTGTCGTGAACCGCCTGATAGCTGAGGCGTCCCGTGACATGCGGGCAGCCCAGGTGAGCTTGTTCCCTCTCAAGGCCACCAAAGGAGCCTGCCTCTGCCCCCGGTGTTTGGGGAAATACAGGGTGGCGCAGAGACATTGCTTGGCTATTCAGAGCCAGCGGAGGTCCCGAGGGAGAGGCTCTAGGGACACGTCATTACGGGGAATTCGGAGAGGGAACGCAGAGAGCTGTGCAGAGAAGCAGACTCAGGGCTGTTTCTAACGGAGCAAGAGCTAGCTTCAAGCTCATGGTTATTTCTCCTGCCTTGAGCAAGAGCCATAGGAATCCACCAGCCCCACGGAGACGTCCCGGGGCAGGTCTCGAGTCTGTGACCGTTGCTTCCTGGTATCTGCATGGAGAGGGAGAGGGGCCAGCGGCACAGGGCTGCGCCGGGGAAAAGCCTCCCTCGTCTCGCCAGGGAGCCGCTCGCCTCCCCCAGCGTAGAAGAGGCAGCAGCTGCCCAGCCCTGAGCACAACTGCCCCGAGGCGTCTCGCAGAGGAGACGGGCTCATTCCGCCTGTCCGAGGGCCTCAGCCTTTTTCTCGCCAGTGTTTAAGCTGTGATGCTTTTGCAGGGCGTGGCAGGTGACGTGAAGGTGGCCGCTAGCGACGTCCTGGTGGCTCTGGCCCGCTCCCACTTCCACTTTGTCATGTCCGAGCTCCAGAGCCACCTGAAGACCATGGGGAAGGCCCCCGATGAGATTGTGCTCCTCACCTTGGGCAAAATGGCCCGCAGCTATGGTACGGCTCCTGGATAGGGTAGGGGTCTGTGATAACAGGGAGGAGGGGCCCTCCCCCCTCCCTAAATGCTCTGTCTTGAACTGCGGGGCTATGGAGGTGCCGTTCCTCCTTGCTCCGTGCCAGGGCTGGCTGGCAGCTCTGCCTTACCAGCCCAACCCCGGTTCCTGAAGGGTGGGAACCTGCTGGAGACAAACCCGCAGGGTCTCTGCCCCGCACTGTCCTTGGCATTTCCCCAAAGGGCTTCCCGGTGTCCCCCTTGGGGAAGGCAGCCCTCCCCACGCCCTCTGCCATGTCCCTCACGGCCCAGCAGCCCCAGCCTTGCCAGGGATCGACCCCAGTCTCCCGTGTCTCTCACTCACCCTCTCACTCCCTCTGTCCCTGCCTTCTCTGCAGCCCTGCGGTGCATCCCCTTCGTGGGAATGACGCTGCTCGCCCTGCGTGCCATGCTGAGCCGGGTAGGGAGTGGCCGGATCCTGCGCGCCATCTGCAGTGGTGAGTGTCGGCTCCTTGGCCAGGGTCCCAGGGCCAGGGGCCGGGATGGCCTTTGATGCCTCCGTGTGATCTCAGAGGGAGCACGGTGGACGTGAGCCCACAGCAAGGGCCTTGGTTATCCCAAACTGCTGCGAGTGTGTAGAAGGAGCGGGGGTAGGCCGGGAGGCTTCTGTGGGCAGGACGCGGCGGCGCTGCACGGAGGAACTCCCGGGTCCCTTCCCACAGCTTCCGTTCCCCTGCTGTCCTCTGGGTTTAAAATCCCTGCTCTGAAAGGGCGCGTACGTGGGAAGGGAAGGGGCTGCAGGGAGAAATGCTGGAGGGGAACGGGCCGTTGATGAGGAGAAGGGGCAGTGGGCAGGAGGAGAGAAACAGTGGGGTCTTTGAATCCAGACACCTGAAGAGAACAGGTGGCCCTCGGATCCAGAGCTGGTCCTGGGCTTAGCCCTGCCGAGCCTGGGACTGTCCTTAAAGCAGGCTTGGGCGTGGATGCAAGGTACCGCCCCTGCTGCAGTCTCTCACAGGCTCCCTTTTCCTTTCTCCTGGTGCAGCTCTGGAGCAATGGTCGAACGGGGTCAATACGTACTTCTGCAGCCAGGAGCAAGGCCCCTTCCCTCGCAAGGGGGTGGCACAGTTCTGTGAAGCCATTTACCCGGTCTTCCGCTACGCAGTGGTAAATTGGCTGGACTGCAAGGAGGAAGAGGTGAGAAGTGCTGCTTTCCACGCCTGGGGCCGCAGCGGGGATGTCCCCGTCGGTCGATGGGTCCGTCTGTGCCCAGTGGGATGCGAGCAGAGGGGCGAGGGGAGGGGGGCTCCCTGGCAGGAAGCAGCCGAGCCCTGGGGCCTTTCTGCAGGGAGGGCTGGGGTACCAGCGTGGGGAAACGCTCGCTCTCCTCTGGAGCGAGCCCCTCCCCTGCAGGACAGAAGGGAAAGGGAAACCCCTCCCAGGGGGAAGGGCAGACGGTGTCCCAGGGATGCTGAGCGCTAGGCCCACCTTCAGCCCTCCAAGCAGAGCCTTCCCCTTCCCTCTTCAGGACAAGCAGGCTGTCCTGGGGGCGCTGGCTGCCATGATGGAGGTCCTTCTGCATGAGGAGCAGCACCGAGAGCGTGGCTGGGAGCAGCTCCTCTGGCTCCTGCCCCAGTATCAAGAGGTCCGAGACACCTCCCGGGTCACCAAGGTGAGGTGCTGCACAGGGCCCGGCGCTGCTGCCGGGCTGGGTTCATGCGAGTGCCACGAGGTGCTGGGGAGCTGCGGGGTGCCAGGAGGAGCTGAGAAGCCCTTAGAGAAGGAACAGGGAGAGCAGAGGAGGCCTGAGGCTTCCTGGGCTCTTTGGGCAAGAAAAGAGCAAGCCGGTGGGGCCAGGAGGGAGGCAAGAGTCCCTGGGACTTCTCAGGAAGGGAGGCATTGCCACCTCCCTGGGGCTCTGTGTGCGGGAAGAGCTTTGCCCTAACGCCCAGGGCCATGCGCAGTCCAGTCCAGTGAGGAGCAAGGGCTGATGAGTGGGAAGTGCCGGGAAACGGAGTTGTCAACAGCGGGCTCTCTTCAGAGCAATGAGACCTTCCCGATGCTGCTCTGAGGGGAGGGCAAACAAGAAGCCCCGTGCAGGGGGGTTTCCCCTGGGAGCTGGTGCTAGGGACTCCCCTTGTCCCAGATGTGCTGGGTTTCTCCTTTCCCAAGTGCCTGTAGGTGGCTTTAGCCTCCCTTTCCTCCCCCGGTCTCTTGTAGAGCCTCAGCTATGTCCTGGAGATGCTGGAGGGAGTTCAGACCCCAATCCCACAGGGCATGGCTCTAGCCATCAGCAGCGCTGTGCACCGCCAGGTAAGGGCAGCCTGCGCCCTGCCGCTGGCGTGGGGCCCGCACGCCTGATCGCCTTGGAGGGCAAAGGCTTGCCTGCGGGCAGGGCAGGGCAGGGCACCCCTCTGCCGGGACCTTTGTGCAGGCCAGCAGCATGCCAGGATTTGTGATGCAGGTGCCACCTTCAGGCTGCAGGAGGCCTGATCCTGGCTGCTTGGACCAGGCCCGAGGGGCAGCCCGGTTCCCACAGCAATCTCCCGAACGGCCGAGTCGTGGGAGGACTCTGGGGCGCCGGCACCCTAAGGGCAGCCTTTCGACCCTCCTCAGCCTCAGCTCCTGGGCAGCCTGGGCTGCTACAAGCCTCTGCGTGTGCTCGGGGCCACCATTGCATGGGCTGGGCTTTGGCTGTGGGTGCTGTGCCCAGAGTGCCCAGGGCGAGGAGAGCGGAGAGCACCGTTTCTTTCAGGCCCTCTCAATTCTGATGCGACTTCCTCTAAAATGGACCTTGTTCCCACAGCTCTCTGATGTGACCAAGGAGCCCAGCCCAGCCCATAAGGCAGCGCTGTCCCGCTGCATCGTGCTGCAGGGTAAGGAGAAGAGACTGGGCGATGGCCTGCCCTGCCGTGGCAGCTCTCTCCCTGTCCTCGGCAGTCGGGAGCAGCTGTCTGCTAATGCAGAATGCAATTTCTTACCCGCAGCACAAATCTGCCCCGAGGACACAGTCACGTTTCTGCAGTCCCGGCTGAGCGGTGGGAGCGAGGCCGGTTGCGTGGCAGCCCTGGGCCTGCTGGGAGCGCTGGCCCACTCAGACGGTCAGTGCCACGCACCAGGGACACGAGGCAGGGGTCAGGGCTGCTGGGCTGAGAGCAGGAACCGGCTGAAAGTGGTGCGCCTGCACCCACAAGGAGCTGCAAAGTGCGGGTCCCCCAGGCGAGCTGACGCCCCGCGACAGGGATCGAGCTCTCCCCCGGCAGTTAGAAACGGTGGCACAGCAGGGACGATGCTCCAAGCTCAGTAACACGGGCAGGCTGGTGGGTGGGCAGCTGAGCGGGTTTGCACAGGAGCTGCTTGTACCCATGCTGTTTCTCTCGTTCTCTGTGTTCCTGTAGCGTTTGGTCCCTATAAAATAGCCCTGCCTCTAGAAATGGAGTTGCTCTGGCTACACCGCTGCCTCCTGTGAAGTCAGAGTCAGGCCCCGCTTTTCTGTCCCCTGGGTGTGCGGAAAACTTGGAAGCTTTAAAAGGGATCCCCTCTGCCATCGGGGCTCTGCCTCGACGCACACCTCTCCCTGTCTCTTGCAGCACCTGCGACGAGGGAGAAGCTGCCCCAGGTGGTGGAGGCTGTGCGGTCAGTGTGCAACGACCCCAGTGCCCAGGTGAGCTTGGTGGGGAAGGGACCATCGCAGGGTTGGGTTTCTCTGCAAGGCGAGGCAGAGAAACCCTTTGCCTCGGGACAGAGCTAGGGTGCCTGGGGAAGCGCCAGTGCATTGCCCGGGTGGTTGGTGATGGCTCCTCCCCGGGGAGAGCTGGCAGAGTGGGGCAGGGAGGTCGCTGTGCTCTGTGGGGCAAATACCCATCCAGCCTGGTGCTGAAGCCCAGCCCTGATGCCAGGAGCAAAAGCTCCTGCCGTGCCCTCGTCATCGCTCTGCGGGCCACAAAGGCTGCCCCAAGCAAACTCTTTGGGTTCAGAACAGGAGGCTCATAACCACACTCTCCCCTGGCAGGTGCGGAGGGCGGTTCTGGAGTTCATCAGGGAGCTGCTCAGCTCTGGCTCCCCCAGCTGCTGGGCGTGGGATGTGGTGGGGCACATCTTCAACGAGTTCAGCCGGACCTCGGGCAGACTGGTGAGGGCCGAGCAGGACATCCGGGGCTTTGACCGGTGCCTGGACTGTGCTGAGAGCTCCTGCAGGTGTCCTTGGCCATGGAGAGCTCCACGCTGCAGGGCCATCGGCACCAGCACTGCCGTCAGAGCGGCTTCCAAATGGCCGTTCCTTGTGCGTGTCTCTGCTGACGTTGGTGGCGATGTCAGCGGATGATGTGGGTTTACGCCTGGGCGTGCCACCCAGGACCGCGGGGCTGCGTGTGCACCCCACGGGCTGAGCTGTGCCCACAGGCACCTTCAGCAAAGCCGCCGTGCAAAGGGAGGGGCTTGTAGGGACGCGACGTCCTCCATCCTTAAATGCTGATGGACGATCAGCAAAACACAGCCAGTGCAGACAGGTGGGCCTGGCTAGAGGAGCTTTCTGTGGTGGTCTCGTGCTCTGGCCCTCCAAGGCACACCCTGCCCATCTGATAACTTTCTGGGGGCCCGCATCCCTTCTGGCAAGGGGACAGGCCGTTTGGCAGTCCCTTTGGTGGGCATTTCCAGCGGGGTGCCCAGGAGATGAAAGCTGGGGATGGCCGAGCCTCCTGCTGTCTTGCCACGGATCTTCCCTCTGGACGGAGCTTCCCTCTAGCTGGGAGATCCGTGTGTGTCGCTTTGCTCTGAGGCTCAGGGAGGCTCTGCTTTGGGAGCAGGGCGAAGGAAAGGGCTTCCAGGTGCCCCTCCGCATCCATCGGGCTGGGCGCGCTGCCGCCAGGGCTGGCACTGAGCACAGCCCTGCTGAAGGGCACGTTCCTCACCTCTGCTTTGGTAGCACGATGGCAGCATTTGGGCTGTGGGGGACCGTGCAGACTAGCAGTGGTGCCCTCTGCTCCCAGGCTTCCCCGGGTCTGAGACCTGGTCCTCGAGCTGGCTCCGGCTGTCCTTGTCCTCCTTCAGGAGGTCAGTGCTTCCAGGAGGCTGGCGCAGGAGCACTGGTGGGTCCTGCCTGAGCCTCATCGGTCGGGAGCTGAGAGTAACGGGGGTTTTGCCTGCAGGTGGCAGGAGGCCTTTTCGCCTGGGAAACCCAGGAGGATGGAGCTCTTCGAGCGCTCTGCATGGACATCCTGGGCTCTCTGGATGTCTCTCTGAGAGGGATGACCAGAGTAAGTTGACCTCTGCCCATCTGCTGTGGCCACTTCTTGCCTTCAGGACGTTTTCCCTCGTTCTCCCCCATGCCCTGAGCCTCTCCCTTCACGTCGGCTGAAGCGCACGCGGCTCAGGGAAACGCAGACCGTTCTTTTCGTCTTCAAGCTGAGTGGAAGTGCCAATGTGGTGAATTGCAATTGCCCGGTTCTTCTCCACAGCTCCTGTGGCCAAGGCTGCTGCGGTACGTGGTGCCAGCCCAGTACAGCGGCATGCTGATCCCGCTCTCCCACTGCCTCCAAGCCCTCGTTGAGAGACGGGAGAGAGCAGGGTGCAAAGAAGAAGAGGAGGAGCTGGATGCCGTGGACTGCCAGGAGCAAGGTAGGAGCTCCAGTGAGTGCTGCTGGGCTTGGCTGGGGGTCAGGCCAGTGTGTGTCTCCCTGCGCCTCACCAACGCTGAGCAGGATCCCGGGAGAACCAAAGGGCAGAGACAGGCTCTGCTGCGGGGCACGAGGGGCTCTGCCTTGCATGGCCCCTTGCCCAGCGCAGAGGCCTGTCTCTCCTGCTGGCAGTGCTCTCCTGGTGAGCTGGGGCTCGTTCCTGGCCATGCCAGAGCTGCCTTCATCTCGTGGTGGGCAGCCCTCGGGAGCGCCCCCCGGGCCAGCGCTGCTGCAGCGCAGCTGCTCTCAGCCCTGTGCGGGGCCATCAGAGGTGCGAGGGGCAGGGCATGGTGGGGGCTCGTCGGCTCACCCAGCCTTTCTGCCTCCCCGTAGGCCAGCTGCCAGCTCCCCAGGCCCTGTTGGCTCGACTGCTGGTGAGTAGTGGGGCCCCGGGGAAAGGGCTTTTCTGGCCAGGGGTGGTGGGGCAGCCTGGGGCAGAGATGCTGTTGAGGCCAGTGCTGGGACCCCCCGCAGAGGAGGCAGGATACCCCAGCCTGCCCGAGCCCATGGAGGATCCCACTACTTTCTCAGGGCTGGCAGCACTCTGGGTGACACCATGGCTGCCCACTGCTGGCCGAGCAGCGCCAAGCTCCCTCCCTCCCGGGAGAAGCTGTGGCTCTGGTGGCAGGAGTGACCCTTCTGTCCTGCCCTTGCCTAGGTGGTGGCAGCGGCTGCTTACGGCAGCAGCCAACACGCAGTCGCAGCCTTGCAGCTGCTGCAGGCGCTCCGCGGCAGGATCCACGCAGCCGTGGGGGCGGCATGGGCGACCCAGATCCCCCTCCTGCTGCAGTACCTGGAAGGTAAAGTGCAGGTGGGGAGGGAGAGGCTGGAGGGGAGGAAGGCGGGGCAGGGAACTGTGGCTCCCCAGCAGGATGGAGGGGAGTTGTCCCCAGTTGCCCAGCTCTTGCTCTGCTGCCTTTCCCCTTCCAGGGAGCCAGCACTGAGGCTGGGGGCAGCCATCCCCCGGCGTCGCTTTGGCCTAGGGGATGGATGGGGCCGTTGATGTCCCCTTGGACGGCAGGTCTTGGAGGCACCCCCATGTCCTGGTCGGAACGGTGTTTGGGGGAGGGACGGGACTGGTGCTCCTGGAGGGGGTGCAGCCCCTGTCTTTGGAGGACCAAGTGCCCAGGCCAGGGCCGGTTTGCAGCGGCCATCCTCGGCAATAGCCAGGGAGAAGGGCTGCAAATGGGCAGAAAGCAGTGCGTCTTTAAGGAGAAAGTATGTTGCTGGTGGGTGCTGTGACCTCAGTGGTCGGAATTGCTCTGGGAGCTGCACTGACGGCAGCAGTGGGGATCAGCTGTGGTCAGCGCACCCTTCCCCACCATGAATCAGTGGCTCTGACAAATGCCCCTGGGACCCCTGCGGTGTCTTTGGCCTCACAAGGGCCTTGACGTTGGTGCTCGTAGGCACCTTCTAGCCTGATGGCCTGGGACTTTTGGGAGGTCTGACCGCAGAGGAGACCACCGGGCTCTTCTTGGCTGTGAGCTTAAATAGCAGCGAGAGCTTTTGTTCCTCTTGCTTTCTAGGAAAAACCGAGAGCTCCCTGGACTCCGCAGAGTGGGAGCACCGTGTGCTTAAGGTACAGCATCCTTGCGGGGGTGTCTCAAATAGAGAGGGAGAAGAGGGAGCAGACAAAGCCGTGGGAGGCAGCTCGGGGCTGCCTGTGTAGGCACCAGGAGGTGGGGGCACCTCCCGAGCGCCCTGCGCCTCCCCCCGCAGTAGGTGCCTGCCCGCTCAGAGGAGCTGCTGTCCGCACACGTGCCACGGCTGATGGCTAATGCCCGCTAACGCTGTGGCACGCGCCTTAGCACCGCCTCCTGCTCTACGTCCGGCGTGCCGGGGGGTCTCGCCTGAGGTGTTAGGAGAAGAGGGAGGCTGGTGAAAAGAGGGTTGGGGAGGAGACTGCTGTTCCCAGCAGCTCTCCCCCCGCCGCATGCCGGGACACGCGAGTGTGGAAAGGGCCCGGGCCAAGGCCAGGGGAACACTCGCTTCCTCTCCTGCTCACCCCAGTTCCTGCGAGCGTCGCTGGAGCCCATCGAGGACAAGGCCTGGACCGTGGGCCTGAGCCAGGAGCTGAGCCAGCAGCTGGGCAGCTCTGCCCCGAGCTCCTGGGAGAAGGTGTGTCTCCTGCCCGCGCTGGGGCTGGCGCCAGTGCTCTGCCCACACTGGCGGTTTTCACTGCTTCCCGTGCCCCCAAAAGGCGCTTACCGCGGGGCTGCCCCAGCGCCTGGCTGCAGCCTGGCATCGCGGCCGGTCTGGCCTGTGCCCAGGGGCAGTCGAGTCCGTCCAGGCCAGCCCTCTCCTGACAGGTCAGGCCGTGACCGCATCTCGGGCTCGGCCTCTTCTCTTTCAGCTTTTCCTGTACAAGGCTCTTGGGACGGCGCTGGCAGCTTGTCGGGACCTCAGGCACGTCCAAGGGCAGGTGCTGCAGTTCCTTCAGGAGACAAACCCTGTGGAGCTGTCTGAGGCTCAGGTGAGGTGATGCTCATGTCCTGAGCATCCCCTGCCTGCTCCTGGGGGAGAGGGAGGGCTGCTACTGGCCCTGCTCCGCACCTGCTTGATTTCCCCGTTGCTGCCATTTCCCCCCTGCCGCAACGTCCTGCCTGGCCGTTGTCGCTGGCCACAGCTGAGTGCCTGGGCTGGGGCCGACTCCCTCTTTCTCTGCGGTTGCAGGGAATGATTTTGGTTGTGTCTCACGCTGCCGAGAGCCACTTCCACCTGGTCTTGGACACGGTGACTATGTTCTCTGCCGCTTTCACCTGGCACTGGTTTTATCGGGCTTCCACGGGCTGGAAGGTAAAGGATCCAGGGTTTTGCTGCTTGGCTTTCCTTTTTGGCCCTTGTTTCCACTTCTACACCTGCAGCAGCCAAACCGTGGCAGCTGCCTTTAGCTTAGCTCTCTTGGAAGAGCTACCTGAGACCTGTGTTTCAGAGGGGACGTCCTGGCATTGGGGCCCCTGAAGTGTCTTTGGAAAGGACAGGGTTTGACACCTTGTGGATCAGAGCCACCCAGCTGGGGCAGCTGCAGCACTTGCTTGCTTGCAGCCGCGTTTCCCCGGCAAACCTTCAGCAGGAGCTAGCAACGAGGGGGTGGGCACCGTGTGACACTCTGCCTCTCCCTCCGAGCTGAGGGTCAGGAGCAGGGGCCTGGTGAAGTCTCGCTGGCTCTGCTGCCCCCCTGGGGGCTGTGGGGAAGCCTTTCTGGGCAGGGCAGGGCCCTGCGGAGGGAGCGGTGCCGCCTGGCCTGGCGCGGTGAGCAGACTGCTCTCATCTGCACCGCTGCCCCGCGCAGGCTGCGCAGCTCTGCGCAGGACCGTGAGCAGCTATGGCAGATACCTTTCCACGGGAAGGTGCCAGGCGGCTCCCCGCCCTCTCAAATCAGTGGTAAAACTGCCAGCAGTGTGTGTGATGCTGGCTGCACCCTCCTCCCCATCCCCATGCGAGAAGCCAAGCTGCGGGATGGGAACAGCTCCCGGCCCCGCAGCTTGCAGCTCGAGGAGCGGCTTGGGAAGCTGCTGGGAGGTGCCCAGGGAAACAAGGAGCTGGTGAGGCTGCGGGGCAGGGCCTGCCGCAGGAGCCCGTGGGAGTGCCGGGGCTGACCTCTTGGGGCCTCTCTGTCAAAACAGGTATGGCAGCAGCAGGACGTGGAGAGAGCCCAGGCCACTCGCGCTGCTCTCATGCGCACCTACGGCGGCATTGCGCTGCGTGCCCCCAAGGAGCAGCTGCTCACCCGCGTGGATAAAGAAATCCTGGGCAACATCCTGCAGCTCTCCAGAGACAAACAGAGGGTAGGAGCACGGGGCGCACAGGGCAGGGATGATGCCTGGGTGCCCCAGCTCCAGCCGCTTAGGGCTGGGGCGTGCCAAGATGGGCGGTCTCTTTCTAAACATCCTCCGAGGAAGGGTTTGTCTGCAACGTGGAGGCCCAAAGCCGCCATGGGCTCCCCCTGGCCATGCTCCTCTTCAATCTCTCAGCCCTTCAAAGAGTTCAAGGGGTGCTTTGCTCTCTTTGCCCTCAGGACTTGCAGCTCAAGCTCGCCCTGGTGCAGAGCATCACGGAGGTCAGCTGTGCCATCCAGGCTGCAGGCGACCGCGGCAGCTTTGAGATCTCCTTGAAGCGGGAGGCGACGCGGACCCTGCTGGTGAGTGGCCATAGCTGGGCGAGTCTTGGGCTGCGTCATCAGACTGGTTTCCCCAGAGGCACGATGGTCTTGAGGCTTCATGTGCGCTCCTGGAGCTGTGTCCCAGGCTGGTGGGGCCCTTGAGTGCTCGTGCTGCATGGCTGTGGCTGAGGAGCCGTGTCCCTCCTGCGGTGCCTTTGGGGATCGGTGGGGGTGACGGGGCAGTGTCTGTCAGCAGAGCCTGTGCCCGGGGGAGGCGGGAGGGCTGTCCCGTGTCCCGGCCCGCTGGCAACTCTGCGCTTGTCTCTCTGGGACTTGCAGGACTGGATAAAGGGGGAGCCCTGGGACTCCCTGGTGTATGGAGTGTTTCAGGCGCTGGAGGAGTTGAGGTGAGGTCTGTTCCCTGGGCTCTGGGGATTCCCGCTATGCCTCGTCCCAGCTGGCTGGGGCGGCCCCAGTGGCCATGAGCATGGGACCGGGAGCTGCTGGGGCTGTTCATCAGTGGGAGGGTGTTGCCCATTTTGGGTGTCTCCCAAAGGAGGGGAGCCCCAGGGGTTCCGTAACCGGCTGCGTGGAAGGAGGCAGGAGCTGCTGGAGCTGAAGGCAGTGCTCGCTGGCCTGGGCTGGGGGTGTTGGGTTTGGGGCCCTCGATTAGGAGGAAGCCAGCTGTGGTTTGAGCCACTCTGGAGAGGGCTAGTAAATCCCCTTTCTGTTTCCTCTTCCTTTTTCCTCTGGCCAGCAAGCTGAGGCCGCCTCTGAGCAGGGAGGAAAATCGCAACCTGCTGGCAGTGTGCTGCCAGAGTGTCTTGTCGCGTCCTCCCAAGGAGCGGATGAACAAGGGAAGGAAGGCAGTGAGGGCAGCTGTGAACATGCAGGTACCCACTGGCCAGTGCCTGCCCACCTCTGGGTCAGGATCCCACCTTAGCGCATGCTGGCACCCCCCATGGTGTAGTACCCCAGCTCTCCTTTCCCGCTCTCAGCTTCTGCACAGGAGCTGCATGGAAGATCTGGGCCATCTCATAGGAACCCTTCTGGGGGCGGAGGAGACGTCTGCCTGCTTTGATGACGTGGTCCAAGTGAGTAGCTACGGGGCAGCAGGGAGAGTGTCATGGGGGCAGAGAATCGAGGCCTTAGAGGGTGACAGGAGGCGGCTGCCTTTCCTGCAGGAAAGTGGGCCTTTGGCTCTTGGCCCTGAGGCTGTGCGTCTGGCCAGGGCCAGGGGCTGAGCTGGGGGACGGGAGCACCCGGCCACTGCAGGCTCAGGACAGGCCGAGACGTGGGCCCTGACAGCAGGAAAGCCAAGAGCCAGCCCTGAGCTGGGTGAGAGCAGCCTGGGGGAAGGCTGGAGCGGGGATCCGCCTGCAGGGAAGCAACACCTGGCTCAGGGCAGAGGCGGCTGGAGAGAGTGGAGCAGTGCCAGTGCTCGGTGGGGCCGCGGACCGCGCCGGCAAGGGGCCAGAGAAGGAGGGAAGGGGGTCTCAGGGAGAGAAAGGTGCCTGTTGCAAGAGAGGTGCACCCTGCCCCAGGTCCTGAAGGGCTGGCTCACCTCGGCCAAAGAATGGGAGCGGGACAGAGCCCTGTGGGTTTGCGCCCATGTGCTGGGCGCTTGCAAGGAGCGATCTGAGCTCGTGGTGAGTAGAGAGCCCCCGCGTGCCCTGGTGCCCCCTCCCCACCATTCACGGCCCGGGAGGGAGCCCTGCCTGGCTGGGTGCTGGGTTTTGGGGCTCCTGGGATTATAAGGCAGCCCGTCTGCCCAGTTGCTGCTCAGGGAGCAGGATGGGCAGTAGGGGCGAGCGGGTGCCGGGGCTGCCTGCAACCGTTTTCCTGCTGCTCTCCCCTGCAGAGAGGACACCTTTGCAAGCAGTTTGGCTCCCTGGTGGGACTGCTGGGGACTCTGACCAGCGACTGCCTGGCCATGTCCCGCCAGAGGGCATTGGTCTGCCTTGGCCACCTTCTCGAAATACAAGGTGAGGAGAGCAGGCGCTTCCCAGCCTCGCTCAGCCTGATCCTCCCGCCCTTCCTGGCCTGGCGCCACCAGGGTCCCACTGGGCCAGGGCCCTGGGAGGGAAGGGGGAGGCAACGTGCTCGGCTGGTTTTGTGCCCCCGCCCTGGGAGCCTTCTGCCTCCCCGACCATCTCAGGAAGGATCTCTGGCAGAGGGTCTCTGAGTCCCACCTCCCCAGGGCATGGGTGAGGTTGGGTGGTCAGGGCCATCCCCCACTGCCGTCTGAGAGCACGATGTTGTCACCAACGCTGGGGACTGTCCCCCTCCACATGTCTCCCCTGCCGTGTTCCAGGAGAGAGAGCGCGTGGTGAGACAGCTCACTCGGATGAGGTCCCTGACATTTCAGAGGGTGCCTTCCCCCTCGCTCCCTGCCTGGAGCCTGCAGAGACAGGCAGCTACCCAGGCAGTCTCCAAACTCATCCCTGCCAGGGAAATAATCCCCTGCCGAGCACAAGAGCGAAAACCAGTTTGCTGCCCAGAGCAAACTGGGCAGGGAGGAGGGATGTGAGCTGCAGGCCCAGAGCGTGCTGTGGAGGGTTGTGTTTGACCCTTTCCTCTTCAGGCAGCAGGGTCTGCCTGTGCTGAGGAAGTCACGGGGAGGTTTCCTGCCTCCCAGAGATGACGGTGGCCTGTGCGCGAATAGGGGATGCAGCTGCTAGGAGCAGAGGCTGCTGAAACCCTGACGCCCCAGCAAACGGTTCAAGGAGCAAGAGGGCTCTTTCCAGCGGGGGATTTGTCCGCCACTTATCGGGCTTGGGAAATCCTGCTGCAGGATTCAGCAGGAGGGGCCTGGCTTTCCCTGTGGCCTTCACTGCCACCACTTGTGTTGTGCTTTATCGGTATCTGGGGCCAGAGGTTGGGTTTCTGTAGGTGTGAGTCCTCTGTTCTCCTGGTGTTTGTTCCAGCCAAGACCATGAAGGTGGTGCTGCAGGCAGGTGAGATCAGGCGCCTGTGTGAGGAGCTCAACAGCCCGGACACCCAGACTCTGGTGGAGACCTGTACCAAAATAGCAAAGGTAACTGGCCCTACGAGAGCGGCGTGGGGGCCCAGCTCCTGGGCTCCTGCACGTCTCCCTGCTCCCCTCCAGAGTGTCTCGCTGTCTCCCAGGAGGGCTGTTGTTGGCAAGGAGCAGGAGGCTTTGAGACAAAACTGTCCTTCAGGCATGCTGGAGCAGATACCGGGGGGTGGGGGGGTGTGTGCAAGTGCTCGTCAGAAGGAAAAAATTGGTATATGAGCAAACAACATGGGGGGAGACACTTCCAAATCGGTTAGCTGCATCAGATGTAAACGGCACTGTATGCACAGCAGGAGGGCCAAGCGATTGCCCCCTCCGTGACTGCCGAACTAACGGTCCCGTGGAGTTTCCTTTTCTTTCTGAATTGCTGAAGCAGCGCTGTGACACGGTCTCTCCTGTTCTGGCTTCTCTCCAGGCTGTTTGCAAGTACATCCCTCCAGCACAGGCGCCGGACTTTCTGACTGTCGTCCTGGATGGCCTGCTGCATGTCACACCCACGCGTGCAAGAGCAGTGTGGAAGTGGGTGTTTGTCTTCCTGGTGGAATGCAGGAAGGAAATACTCCAGGAGGTAAAGGAGACCTTTTCTGTCATTTGACTTTGTCTCGTCTCCTGTTGCCTGTTGCACTACTCCCTGTGCAGTTGGCATGGGCTCAAGAAACGCCGCCTGTGTGCCGAGCCGAGGGGCTGCTGGTGGTCTGAGTGGTGCATTAGCAACTGCTGCTGGTGTCTGCTCCAGCTGGTGACAAGGATATGGGCACTTCTTGTGCAAAGTTTCCCGTTGGTCCAGGTCCTACCCATGCGTGAGGCACTGGGAGGCACCAGCCTTGCCATTCTGCCCCTTCCTCTGGGGTCACTGTCAGTCCTCCGTGCCCTGGGACCCACTTGACCCTGCTCTTTCTTCACGGGTCCCCAATTCCATTCCTTATCGTGGCCACGGCTTCTAGCTGTGAAAGGCTCAAAGAAATGCCCCTTCCTTCGGGGGAAGGCCCTCTGAGTGGCGAAGGGGTTAGCGCTTTGGGAAAGGAGGGTAGAGGCAAGGAAAAGTGTCCCTGGAGAACTGGGATCCTCTGGAAGGCATCTTCAGGCTCTCAAAGAGCGTGTTTGGTTGTGCTCTTGCATGGCTGCAGACCCATGGTGGGAGTCATTCTGGGGCTGGGTGTGAAGCGTGGCCGTGTCCTCTGTGTGCACACAGGGCACGCAGCTGCTCACACGGTTGGGCCCAGACACATTCAGTGACGAAGGCTGCGCGTGTGGATGCGTGCAGGCGTGCGTGTGAGGGCGTGCGTGCGTGCGCAGGCTTGCCGAGAGCAGACTCGGCTCCAGACGTGAGCCAGGGTCAGGCAGGTGGAAGGGGTGAGGTTTTGAGCTGGATCTGGACCCTGCCAAGGGAGCAGGCATTGCTCCCGTGCTGAGTGACTGCGTCTGGGTCCCACAGCAGGTTCTCCTCTTCTTCCCTTCAGGTGCCAAAGATCCTGAACACCCTTTACACCTACATGCAGCAGAGCACCCACAGGCCCTTCCTGCTCCATGCAGTGTTTCTCCTTGCCCGCTTTCACCAGGAGCCCACCATCAGCAGTCTCCTCCAGAAAGGTCTGCCCATGGACAGGTACGTGCACTACCCACTTCCCCACTGTAGTCAAACAGAGACCACGTAGCTTGCTTGTACTGGGAGGGGTCTGGTTGAGGAGCAGGTCTTTTTTTTTTCTGCCTGAACCGTCTTGAGTGTGGCAAGACTGCGTGCTTGTGTCTCTGCCGTGAGTGGGGCGTTCTAAGCCCCATTGCAGATGAGGAGGTTTGAGGGCACTGCAGGACTGCGAGGATACGGGCTCAGGGGCAAACGTCTTTTCCCTTGCAGCGATGCCGTGGAGCTGTGGAGGAGCCTGGGGAGAAGCGCCTTTGGGATTCAGATCCTGAGGTGCTTAGTGGAGAAACTAAACAGAGCAGGAGACCACCGCCTGGGGACTGACGACTCTGCTTGTGAGCGACACAACCGACAGACTCCTCTGGAGACTCTGACGGTACGTTCAACGGCAGACACGTTCCTGCAGCTTTGCATCTGCTTTCTAACTCGTACTTTGGTGCGAGGGAGTCAGGTGCCCTTTGCGGATGCCCCCGGAGACTCCCAGGGTGCTGTGCTGGGCCGGCCTCAAGGAGTGTGGGGAGCCGGGAACGTTTTGTGCTCCTGAGCCACAAGGCTGTCGCAGAAGTGACAATTGCGGACTGTAGCCCCCGGCCCCAGGCAGGCTGGTGGGAAAAGGCCTTGCCTGAGCAGGTGGTTCTCGGTCATTTTTCTCTGCAGATCACCCGTGCCATCTCCGAGGTGGTGCTTGCCCTGAGGAGCATGGAGGAGCTCAGGCAACTGCTTCCGCACATCCTTCGCAGCCTCCTGAGGTGGGCCAGTGAAACGCTGGGTGAGGAGAGGCTGCGCTCCCCCATGAGCGGCTGGAGACAACTGTTCCTTGAGGGCAAGGTGCTTGAGGAGAAGCCGTGCAGGTAAGGAGCCGAAGGGGCAGATGGAGACACTGCCTCAGTTCCCCTCGCCAAGGCATGTGCCTTTGTGGGTCTCAGGGAGCGCTTTGCCGGCCCTGCTTCCTAGAATGTGGAAACCGGTCGTTGTGGTTGGTTCTCCTTCTGTTCCTTCATGGAGAAAGTCCAGCTCCCAGGCGGGAAGGTCTTACGTAGCTCGTACTGCGGATGGCTGTCATCCTACCTCCCGTGTAGCCTTGCATGCACAATCGCATCGCACTCCCTCAACAGACCCCCGGTGGGAGCAGTGACTGTCGCGGGCACTGGTGTCAGTCATCCCAAAATGCTGGTGGGAGGAGGTATTAGGTGTTGCCTTGGTTGGTATCCAGCATGGAGGCAGGCCAGGGCTATGGGTTTTCTTCTGCTTCAGTGGGTTTGGGGCATGAAGAAAATGCCAGAGTCATTAGCTGCAGTCTTGAAGGCTACGAAGCATCATTTCAGGGGTACTTAGCTCTGCTGAAGACAAGTCTTCCCCCAGCCTGCTGTGATTTGAGATCTCTTTGGGTTTGTGGTGGTGCTGTTATTTTGATTCGTTTTGTTTGTTTATTTTGTGTTTTGTTTCTTCTGCCAGGATCTTCCTTTCAGCTGTGGAGTTGGTGCTAGGCAAATGCATGGCACAGAAATGGATGCAGCAGCTCCTGAATGGGGCCGTGTGGGCTCGTCTGGAAGACCCCCTGGCTCACCCTGAGGGGGTGCATCTCCTGAGCAGGTAAGAGCCGCAGGGATGCATCTGGCCGCCTCCTGCGGGGCTGTGCCTGGGGAAACGGCTGCTGGGACCCTTCCAGCGTGCCTGGGAAGCTGTCCTGAGCTACAAGACTAGTGTCTGCATCGGCGCAAGTGGGTTTTGGAGTCGCGGCCTGTGGCCATCCTGGGTCACTGTGTGCCCCTCGCTTGTGTCCCCTGTGCAGCGTCCTACTCGACACTGGGCTCGTCTCCCCCAGTCTGGTGAAGAACCTCTTGCCGGGCTGGATTCCTGCTCAGGCAAGCCGTGGGTAGCTTGCTTTGCTGAGGTAAGACAAAGATGGGGAAGGAAGGGTTCGGAGCGGTTTTACCAAGATACTGCTGCTTGGGACACGTATTTTTGTGGGAAGACCCCTGGAGAAAGGGACCCTGGAGTGGGGCGGCCAGCAGAGCCCCTGGCCAGGACCAGCTCCCCACAGTGTTTGGCTGTGTCATTCCAGCTCTCTCAGGACTGCAGGACGACAGGGACCCCCGAGTGAGGCCAGCACAGCCCTCGTCTCCTCCCCAAGCCTCTTGTCTAAAGTTCCCACCCGTTGTTCTGGCTCCTTGATGCTACCAGGTGGTTTCCAAGGCTGGGCCTGGCAGAGGAGGGAGGAGACTTGCGGTCGGCCCTTTTTCGCTCATCAGGCTTGAGGATGACATCCTTAGCTGAACCAAAGCAGCAGACGCGGCAAGAGGGATGATACTGGAACAACTTAGTCTGTCTAAGCTCAAGATCTGCAAGCAAGACTAAAGCAAGCCCTGCCTCTGGTGACTTGGCTTCCCAGCCCACCATGGGATGGAAGGGGACCCTCTTGCTGAGGATCTGCCATGGACAGATGTTGCCACCACCGGCATGTACAGCTCCTCCAAGGGTCACTCTGGGTGCCTCAGTGGAAGGCAGAGGCGGCTCCAGGCCTGAAAGACCAGCTGTAGTGAGCTCTGGTGCCCTTGAGCGCTGCTGCCCATGGGATTCCCCGCAAAAGCCCCCTGAAGAGGCAAAAATGGTCACTACAGCCAAGGCTGACAGGGGGTTCTACAGCCCTGATCAGCACTCCCTCTTTTGCAAGGACCAGAGTCAGGTGAGCATCACCGTTCTTGGGCTAACCGATTATGATCCCTCCTGAGGTGGTGTCCTGGCCTATCTCCTGCCCCGTGTGGTGCTTTAGGCTGTAAAGAGAATCAAAACAATGCCTCTCACTGGGGGACCTGCAGCGGCAGCTGGCCGAGGAGATGGTGAGGCCCAGCAGGAGCGGCAGGGAGGCCCGAAGCAAGCTCCAGGACCTCCTCGGCAAGCTACGCTGGGAGATGGATGGCTTCCAGCCCGCCCGCATCCGCCACCTCCAGAACCAGCTGCAGCTGGAGAGAAGACTCTTCATCAAATACATCCTGCAGTGGGTCGAGGGCGAGCTGCCCGCCTCCCCCGGCACGGCCCAGCCCGAAGGCCCTCTTGGGCACCAGGGCCATCAGGAGACGCAGAGCTCCTGCTCCTCTGGCAGAAACGGGCCCCAAGCCCTGGCAGCGCTAAGGGAAAGACTGCCGGAAAGCCACCGCGCTGGGCAGCAAACAGCATGCAAGGCTGTGGCAGATGCTAAGCTCTGGGTGCCGGAGGGGGAAGGCGTGGTGCTGCTTGGAAGCACATGCAGCTGACTCCTGGAGCCAAACACCCGCCTGCAGCATCTTCTAGAAGACCTGGAGAGGCAACAGAGTGCCCTTGAGGCGGAGAGCTGCCTCCTGAAAAAGGAAGGCTCTCCAGAAGCGTGCGAGGAGGCAGAGAGGCTGCAGCAGAAAAAAGCTCAGCTAGCTGCCCTCGCCTCCCGGCTGGAAGAAAGATCCAGGCAACTGCAGGCGACTGTCCATCACCTGGTCAATGCTGGAGTGCCGCTGCCCATCCAAAGCTCCACTGAGGATCTGTGCATGGCACCGTTGCCTCAGCAGAGAGATGGAGAAACGGGAGAGCCTGCCAGAGCTTTGCTGGCACAGGACAAGCAGGATGACTTCTCACAGAAAGGGGCTGAGGAGCTTCAGGCCCAAGGGGCTGCAGGTGATGAGGGCTCCTGTTACGTGAGCACCCACAGCCCAACTTGTGAGGAGTTGCAGGCGCAGCTCACAGAGATGACAAAGGAAAATGCTCGCCTGGCGGAAGAAAATGCTCGCCTCTGTGGGCAGATGGGTTTGACAGCACGGGTTCAAGCTGCAAATGCTGACCTGAAAGGGCAACTAGCACGAGTGGCAGAGGAGCGAGATTCTGCCATCCAAAGGAACGTCTGTCTTCAAACCCAGCTGGCAGAGGCCGAGCGCGAACTGAAAGCCATGGGAGAAATGGCAGAAAGGAGCCAACAGCTGGAGAAGGAACATGAGGAGGCACAGTTAGCGCTCCAGAGGAAAGAAGGGGACGGCAGGTGTTGGCAGAGGCCTCAGGCAGATGTACACAGGGAACGCAAAGAAACCCGGCAGCTGTTTCGAGCGCAGCCGACGGAACTGAGTGATCAGAATCCAAAGCTAAACAAACAACGCCAGCAGCCACTGAAGGACCTTGAATGGCTGGAGAGAGAGGCTAACCCGGGAGCAAGCAAGGAGTCCATCCTCCTGGAGGCTATGAGAAAACAACTGGCAGAGCTTCGAGCATTCATAGCTCGATACAGCTACGATCCTTTCGGTGGTCCTAATGAGCGGCCTGAACTAGAGCTTCCTCTAGTTGCTGGACAATAGTTTACGTCTTTGGAGATGTGGATGAAGACGGTTGGTATGTGGGAGAGCTGACCGACGGCACAAGAGGATTTGTCCCCTCTAATCTTGTTGAAGAAGTTTCAGATGACGGGCAACCTGATGACACCGGAGTCTCTCCAGAGACAAGTGATTGGTAGCCGGACGCAGATGATGTCCATCCTGTGTTCTTATATCTTCTTCTTAAATCTTTTCTTAACGATCTCTCTGCGCAATCTCACTCTCTGTCCTGTGTGTATGTGAATTGAAAGGACTCTGTGGCAGCTACTGGGGGGCTGGCGTGGCTGGACTGGGTGCCAGCTGCTGGAGTCAACCAGGGGCTGTGGGCACCCCTGGCTCCTGGTGCCAGCTACTGGCGTGGGCCCCAGTGCAGCTAGTGGAGTGAGTGGGGGGTCTGAGTGCAGCTGCTGGGGCGAGTGGGTGTCCCGGCCACCAGGCACTGGGGCGGGAACAGTCCTGAAAAGCACCTAGGGGGGGGAGCAGCATGAGTGAGGCAAGTGAGAGGCTCTGTGGGCGTCTGTGTCCTCCCCAAACGTGGTGTGCACGGGTGTGCGTGTGCCTTCACCAGCAAATGTCAAACTGGACCAGCGGCTGACTAGGGGGGCCCGGGCTGTGGTGTCAGGCGGGCAGAGGGTGCACGCTGCACCCAGGGAGATGGGCGAGTGTGGGGTGCCTGCGGGACAGGCGAAACGTGTGAGTGCTGCACGTTTGCAGGGAGCACCAAGATGGACCAGTCAGTGAGTAGGGGACCCATGGGCTGGGTCAGGGCTGCCAAATCCATGAACGGGCATGTGCTTGTGGACACAGAGAGTGTCGTGTGTGCGCCTGCGCTAGTGACCTCGTGTCTCTGCCAGCCCAAGAGGAGGAGGGGACACGGCTGTCCCGGTTTGTGTTTTACGTGAGTCCTGCCTGTGGGTGCTCTTGACGGCAGCGCCTCATCTGTGTCGGTCTGTGTGACTGGCTGTGTCAGTGTCCGCTGCGAGTCCGCGTGTCTGTGTGTGTGCATCTTGGGGGAGGATGCTCAGCTTTGCCGCAAGTTACACCTGCAAGCGGAAAAGTGGCAGCTGCGTCCCTCAGCCTGGGCAAAGACTCCAGATCCCCAGGCAACGGGCTGGGCTCCAGCAGCCAGGCAGGACTGTACTGGGTGGCACTGGCCAGTACTGGGCTCCGGCGGCATGGCAGGAGGGGTCCTGGGCCGGAGTGGCTGGAAGTGGTGGCCAGTCTTGACATGCCTTAACACTGTGTCTCTGTGGGGTGCGTGGGGAGAGCTGAATCCCGCTTCATCCCGAGGGCTTCCAGCTGGGGATGAGATGCCCGCGTTGCTTCAGCTGAATGCCTGCCTGGCACAGGGTCCAAGCAAGAGCTCCCTGTCACCGCCTGTGTGTCCTTCTTGTTATGGGACACCAGTGTCCAGAGGGCAACATTTGTACCTCTCACGGGACATCCATGCTCTGGCAGCACAAACCATGCTTTTGGCATCGGTCTCTTTTGGGAGGGGCAACTGGTGATTACTGCAGGCAGATAAAAAGCCCATTCCCCAAGGGTGACTCTGCTGCCTTTCAGGAGCTGTCAGCCCTGGAGCCCTTGGGACATGTCCAGGGAGCCCAGAAGGGGCCGAGAAAGTGGTGCCTTGGGCTGGACCTCTGCTGCTGGGCTGGGCCGGGCTCCTGGGACAGAGGGAGCTCATAGCAAGCGGGCAGTGCTTGTGAGAGACAGCTCTGCCCAGGAGCAGCTCCCCTGCCAAGTGCAGCAGGGCTGAGGGCACTGCCTGCAGGCAGCGAGGGGAGAGAGGAGCGAGGCAGGGAGAGCTTAGTGGGAGGACGGCTGAGCTTGTCACCGAAATCGGGAATAAACCTCGTAACACCAATGTAATGTTAAAAGGCAGGCATTCTTTACTTTCAGCGCTGGGAACACGGGGGATAGTTCCGGGCAGCCAGACAGGGAGGTGAGCCAGCAGAGAGGCAGACGCAGGCAGGGACAGGCAGGGAGGCGGCAGAGGTCTGGGGCAGGGCAGCAGAGATGGACCAGGACACGCACAAGAGAACGCGTGACTCACCGCAGCTCCTGGTGCTGGCTGGAGACCTTCACCGCCCCAATCCTTCTCCCTCTGCCTCTTCCTCCTCTGCAGGGCCACCTGCTCAGCCCTCCCCTGCTCAGCAGCACACAGTGAACGCCTCAGTGCTCCTCATCCGCACGGCTTCCTCGATCCACGGTGGCTCATGCGTGTAGCCGCCGGAGACACCGAGCTCCCAGCACCACGTGCTGGTGGTCTGCTCTGCCAGGGACATCTCGGCGACATCCCTCTTTGATGCAGGGACTGTCTGTTCCTCGCTGGAGGCACCTGCCTGCAGCACCCCCCTGCATTCCCTCCTCAGCCAGTTCCCCTTCACCAGCTCCCTCAGGCAGCCGTGCCCCGGCAGCCCCTTTACAGCCAGAGCCCCAGCGGCAGCAGGGCCAGCCCCCCCTCAGCCTCACTGGCCACGCCTGGGGCTGCCCCAGCCCCAGCTGGAGCCCATCGGGAACAGGGACCATGGCCAAAGCCCCACGGCACAGGGCCCCTTTCCCTGAAGCTGTCCTCAGCCACGAGCTCTGCCCCCGGGGCTGCGACCACAGCCAGGGGGCACAGAGGAGGCAGGAAAAGGTTATTCATTAATGCACCTCAGGAATCCGGGCAGCGAGGCGGCTGCGAGGCTCAGTGCCCAAAGGCAGCAGGACAGAGGGAGACAAAGGGAAGAGACAACAGGAGGAAGGACAGAGGGACATAGAGAAGAGGCGTGGGACAGGGAGCCAGAAAACAGGCCACTGTGAATAAGAGAGGGACGGGGAGCGGGACAAGAGCGTAGAGAGAGGAGTGCGGAGAGATTGAGGAAAACAAGAAAAAAGGACAGAGGGATGGTGGAATAAATGAGAGAGACAGGGAGGAGGAGAGAAAAGCAGAGGGACCAGCAAGACAACAAGATAGAGACAAGACAAGGGCTGGGGAAAGTGATAGGGGAAAAGAAACATAGGCAAGAAATGAAAAATACAAACAGGGAGCAGGACAGAGGGAGACACAGAAAGAAAATGTTGAAAAGAAACAGGGTACAAGAAACATAGGCAAGAACTAACAAATAGGGACAGGGAGATGTAGAAAAAAGTATAAGCAGTGATGTGCTACAGGACAGAGAGGGAAGAATTAGAGACAGGGAGATGGATAGAGGGAGACGCAGAAAATTTTAAAAGCGACAGGATAAAAGAATCAGAGACAACAATTAAAAAATAGGTAACTGGAGCTGCATAGAGGGAGACATAGGGAGGAAAAGTGACAGGGTACAAGAAACACAGACAAGAAATTAAAATTAGGTCAGGGAGACAGAAAGAGCGAAAGGCAGGAGGAAAAAGTAGAAAGTGACTGGGTTCAAGAAACATGCAATAATTTAAAAAATAAGAACGAAGAGGTAGAAAGAAAGTTTCCAAAGCAGTGGGGTACAAGAGACGTAGGCATAAATTAAAAAGTAGAGACAGGGAGCCTGAAAGAAGGGGGGGATGACCTTGTCTGGCTGCCAGGTGCCCACCAAGCTTCTGTATCGCTCCCCCTCCTCAATATGACAAGGGGAGAAAATACAACAAAAATGCTTGTGGGTTGAGATAAGGCTAAAGTGATCCTCCGAAAAGAGGCAGGTAATGTGGCAAAAGTCTACTCGGGGGCGACGCGGCGCGAGGCTCCCGGGGGGCGACGCTACGAGAGGCTCCTGGGGCGCGACGCTACGAGAGGCTCCGAAAGGAGGCGGTCTATGCGGCCAAAGGCTCCGAAAGGAGGCGGTCAACGCGGCCAAAGGCTCCGAAAGGAGGCGGTCAACGCGGCCAAAGGCTCCTAAAGGAGACAGGCGACGCGGGAAAAGGCTCCAAAAGGAGACGGGCGATGCGGGTAAAGGCTCCGAAACCAGGCGGGCGACGCGGGAAAAGGCTCCAAAAGGAAGCGGGCGAAACACCAAAAAGCTCCTTGGGGACGACGTGGCGAGAGGCTCCTCGGGGACGACGTGGCGAAGAGGCTCCTCGGGGCCACGCGGCGACGAGGCTCCTCGGGGCCACACGGCGACAGGCTCCACAGACGCGAAGCGACGAAAGACTCCGAAAAGCGGTGGGCGACACGGCAAAAGTCTGCGAAAGGAGGCAGGTGACGCGGCAAAAGGCTCTGAAAGGAGGCAGGTGACGTGGCAAAAGTCTCCTCGGGGGCGACGCGGCGCCAGGTTGCTGGGGGGCGACGCAGCGAGAGGCTCCCGGGGCGCGACGCGGCAAGAGGCTCCCGGGGCGCGACGTGGCAAAACGCTCCAAAAGGAGGCGGTCGACGCGGGAAAAGGCTCCAAAAGGAGGCGGTCGACGCGACAGGGGGCCCGTCGGAGGCGACGCGGCAAGGGGCTCCAAAAGGTGCCCGTCGCCGCGACGGGGGGCCGGTCAGGGGCGGCGCAGCGAGGGTCTCCAAAAGGTGCCTGTCGCCGCGACGGGGGGGACGGTCGGGGGTGCTGCGGCGAGGACCTGGTCAGGGGCGCCGCGGCGAGGGGCTCCAAAAGGAGCCCAGCGTCGCGACGGAGGGCCGGTCGGGGGCACCGCGGCGAGGGGCTCCAAGAGGAGAGGCTCCTGGGGCGTGACGCGGCAAGATGCTCCGAAAGGATGCGGTCGACGCGGGAAAAGGCTCCAAAAGGAGGCAGGCGGCGCAGGAAAAAGCTCCGAAAGGAGCCGGGCGACGCAACAAAAGGATCCAAAAAGAGCTGGGCGATGCAACAAAGGGCTTCTCGGGGCGACGCGGCGACAGGCTCCTTGGGGGCGACGCGGTGACAGGCTCCTGGGGCGTGACGTGGTGACAGGCTCCGAAAGGAGGAGGGCGACACGGCAAAAGGCTCCTGGGGCGCGACGCCGCAAGAGGCTCCTGGGGTGCGACGCGACGAGAGGCTCCGAAAGGAGGAGGGCGTCGCGGCCAAAGGCTCCGAAAGCAGGCAGGTGACACGGCGAACGGCTCCGAAAGGAGGTGGGCGACACGACCAAAGGCCCCAAAAGGCGGCGGGCGGCATGGAAAAAGGCTCCGAAAGGAGGTAGGCGGCCCAAGAAAAGGCTCCGAAAGGAAGCGGGTGAAACACCAAAAGGCTCCTTGGGGGCCACGCAGCGAGAGGCTCCACGGTGGTGACGCGGCAAGAGGCTCATAGGGAGCGACGAGGCGAGAGGCTCCGAAAGCAGGCGTTCGACGCGGGAAAAGGCTCCGAAAGGAGGCGGGCGGCACGGGAAAAGGGTCCGAAAGGAGGAGGGCGACACGGCCAAAGGCCCCAAAAGGAGGAGGGCGACGCGGCCAAAGGCCCCAAAAGGAGGCGGGCGACGCGGCCAAAGGATCATTGGCAGCGACGTGGCGACAGGCTCCTCGGGGGCCACGCGGCGAGAGACTCCTGGGGCGCGACGCGGCGAGGAGCTCCACAGACGCGAAGCAATGAAAGGCTCCGAAAGGAGGCGGGCGGCGCCGCCAAACGATCATTGGCGGCGACGCGGCGACAGGCTCTTCGGGGGCCACGCGGCGAGAGACTCCTGGGGTGTGACGTGGCAAGGGGATCCTGGGGCGCAACGCGGCGAGGGGCTCCACTGACGCGAAGCAACGAAATGCTCCGAAAGGAGGCGGGCGGCGTGGCCAATGGCTCCTAAAGGAGGCGGGCGGTCTGGCCAAAGGCTCCTCGGGGCCAACGCAGTGAGAGGCTCCTGGAGCGCGACACGGCAGACAGGCTCCGAAAGGAGGCGGTCGACGAGGGAAAAGGCTCCGAACGGAGGCGGTCGACGTGGCCAAAGGTTCCGAACGGAGGCGGTCGACGCGGCCAAAGGCTCCGAATGTAGGCGGGTGGCGCGGGAAAAGACTCGTCGGGGCCGAAGCAGTGAGAGGCTCGTGGGGCGCAACACGGCGACAGGCTCCGAAAGGAGGCGGTCGATGCGGCAAGAGGCTCCGAAAGGAGGCGGGCGGCGCAGCCAAAGGCTACTCGTGGGCTCCGCGGCGACAGGCTCCTTGGGGGCCATGCAGCGAGAGGCTCCTCGGTGGCGAGGCGGTGACAGGCTCCTCGGTGGCGATGCAGCGACAGGCTCCTCGGTGGCGATGCAGCGACAGGCTCCTCGGTGGCGATGCAGCGACAGGCTCCTCGGTGGCGATGCAGCGACAGGCTCCTCGGTGGCGATGCAGCGACAGGCAACTGGGGCGCGATGCGGCGAGAGGCTCCTGGGGTGCGACGCGGTGAGACGCTCCGAAAGGAGGCGGTCGACGCGGCCAAAGGCTTCGAAAGGAGGCGGACGACGCGGCCAAAGGCTCCAAAAGGAGGCGGGCGAAACACCAAAAGGCTCCTGGGGGGCAACGCGGCGACAGGCTCCTGTGGCGCGACGCGGCGACAGGCTCCGAAAGGAGGAGGACGCCGCGGCGAAAGGCTCCTGGGGCGCGACGCCGCAAGAGGCTCCTGGGGCGCGACGCGACGAGAGGCTCCGAAAGGAGGAGGGCGACGCGGCGAAAGGCTCCGAAAGCAGACGGTCGACACGGCCAAAGGCTCCAAAAGGAGGCGGGCGACACGGCCAAAGGCTCCGAATTGAGGCGGGCAGCGCGTCCAAATGCTCCAAAAGGAGGCGGGTGGCGCGACCAAAGGCTCCAAAAGGAGGTGGGTGGCGCGGCCAAAGGCTCCAAAAGGACGCGGCCGACGCGGCGAGAGGCTCCCGGGGCACGACGCTACGAGACGCTCCGAACAGAGGCGTTCGACGCGGGAAAAGGCTCTGAAAGGAGGCGGTCGACACAGGAAAAGGCTCCGAATGGAGGCGGTCGACGCGGCCAAAGGCTCCGAAAGGAGGCGGGCAGCGTGGCCAAAGGCTCCGAAAGGAGGCGGGCGGCGTGGCCAAAGGCTCCGAAAGGAGGTAGGCGACACGGGTAAAGGCTCCGAAAGGAGGCGGGCGAAACACCAAAAGGCTCCTCGCGGGCGACGCGGCGACAGGATCCTCAGGGACCACGTGGCGAGAGGGTCCTTGGGGGCCACGGGGCGAGAGGGTCCTCGGGGGCCACGCGGCAACAGGCTCCTGGGGCGCGACGAGGTGAGAGGCTCCTGGAGCGCGACACGGCGACAGGCTCCGAAAGGAGGTGGTCGACGCGGGAAAAGGTGCCGAATGGAGGCGGGTGGCGCGGGAAAAGGATCCTCGGGGCCAACGCAGTGAGAGGCTCCTGGGGCGCGACACGGCGACAGGCTCCTGGAGCGCGACACGGCGACAGGCTCCGAAAGGAGGTGGTAGACATGGAAAAAGGCTCCGAAAGGAGGCGGGCAAAGCACCAAAAGGCTACTCGGGGGCTACGAGGCGAGAGGCACCTTGGGGTCCATGCAGCGAGAGGCTCCTCGGTGGCAAGGCGGTGACAGGCTCCTCGGTGGCGATGCAGCGACAGGCTCCGAAAGGAGGAGGACGCCGCGGTGAAAGGCTCCTGGGGCGCGATGCCGCAAGAGGCTCCTGGGGCGCGACGCGACGAGAGGCTCCGGAAGGAGGCGGGCGGCACGGGAAAAGGCTCCGAAAGGAGGCGGTCGACGCAGGAAAAGGGTCCGAAAGGAGGCCGCTGACATGGCAAAAGGCTCCGGAAGGAGGCGGGTGACGTGGGAAAAGGCTCCTTGGGGGCGAGGCGGTGACAGGCTCCTTGGTGGCGATGCAGTGACAGGCTCCTGGGGAGCGACGCGGCGAGAGGCTCCGAAAGGAGGCGGTAGACGTGGAAAAAGGCTCCGAAAGGAGGCGGGCAAAGCACCAAACGGCTACTCGGGGGCTACGAGGCGAGAGGCACCTTGGGGTCCATGCAGCGAGAGGCTCCTCGGTGGCAAGGCGGTGACAGGCTCCTCGGTGGCGATGCAGCGACAGGCTCCTGGGGCGCGACGCGGCGAGAGGCTCCGAAAGGAGGCGGTAGACGTGGAAAAAGGCTCCGAAAGGAGGCAGACAAAACAGCAAAAGGCTCCTTGGGGGCGACGCGGTGACAGGCTCCTCGGGGGCAACGTGGCGAGAGGCTCCCGGGGCGAGACGCAGCAAGAGGCTCCCGGGGGGTGACGCTACGAGACGCTCCTGTGGCGTGACGCTACGAGAGGCTCCGAAAGGAGGCGATCGACGCGGGAAAAGGCTCCAAAAGGAGACGGGTGGCGCGGGAAAAAGCTCCGAAAGGAGCCGGGCGACGCAACAAAAGGCTCCAAAAAGAGCTGGGCGATGCAACAAAGGGCTTCTCAAGGGCGACGCGGCAAAATACTTCTCAGAGGCGACGCAGCGAGAGGCTCCTGGGGCGCGACGCGACAAGAGGCTCCGAAAGCATGCGGGCGACGCGGCCAAAGGCTCCGAAAGGAGGCGGGCGGCATGGGAAAAGGCTCCGAAAGGAGGCGGGCGGCACGGGAAAAGGCTCCGAAAGGAGGCGGTCGACGCAGGAAAAGGGTCCAAAAGGAGGCCGCTGACATGGCAAAAGGCTCCGAAAGGAGGCGGGTGACGTGGGAAAAGGCTCCTTGGGGGCGAGGCGGTGACAGGCTCCTTGGGGGCCACGCAGCGAGAGGCTCCGAAAGGAGGCGGGCGATGCGGGAAAAGGCTCCAAAAAGAGGCGGGCGACGCAGCCAAAGGCTCCGAAAGGAGGCGGGCGACACGGCCAAAGGCTCTGAAAGGAGGCGGGCGACGCGGCTAAAGGCTCCGGAAGGAGACGGGCAGCACGGGAAAAGGCTCCGAAAGGAGGCGGGCGGCACGGGAAAAGGCTCCGAAAGGAGGCGGGCGGCACGGGAAAAGGCTCCGAAAGGATGCGGTCGACGCAGGAAAAGGGTCCAAAAGGAGGCCGCTGACATGGCAAAAGGCTCCGAAAGGAGGCGGGTGACGTGGCAAAAGGCTCCTTGGGGGCGAGGCGGTGACAGGCTCCTTGGGGGCCACGCAGCGAGAGGCTCCGAAAGGAGGCGGGCGATGCGGGAAAAGGCTCCAAAAAGAGGCGGGCGACGTAGCCAAAGGCTCCGAAAGGAGGCGGGCGACGCGGCCAAAGGCTGTGAAAGGAGGCGGGCGACGCGGCCAAGGGCTCGAAAGCAGGCGGGCGACGCGGCCAAAGGCTCCGAAAGGTGGTGGGCGAGGCGGGAAAAGGCTCCGAAAGGAAGCGGTCGACGCGGGAAAAGGTGCCGAATGGAGGCGGGCGGCGCGGGAAAAGGATCCTCGGGGCCAACGCAGTGAGAGGCTCCTGGGGTGTGACGCGGCGACAGGCTCCGAAAGGAGGTGGTAGACATGGAAAAAGGCTCCGAAAGGAGGCGGGCAAAGCACCAAAAGGCTACTCGGGGGCTACGAGGCGAGAGGCACCTTGGGGTCCATGCAGCGAGAGGCTCCTCGGTGGCAAGGCGGTGACAGGCTCCTCGGTGGCGATGCAGCGACAGGCTCCTGGGGCGCGACGCGGCGAGAGGCTCCGAAAGGAGGCGGTAGACGTGGAAAAAGGCTCCGAAAGGAGGCAGACAAAACAGCAAAAGGCTCCTTGGGGGCGACGTGGCGAGAGGCTCCCGGGGCGAGACGCAGCAAGAGGCTCCCGGGGGGTGACGCTACGAGAGGCTCCTGGGGCGTGACGCTACGAGAGGCTCCGAAAGGAGGCGATCGACGCGGGAAAAGGCTCCAAAAGGAGACGGGTGGCGCGGGAAAAAGCTCCGAAAGGAGCCGGGCGACGCAACAAAAGGCTCCAAAAAGAGCTGGGCGATGCAACAAAGGGCTTCTCAGGGGCGACGCGGCAAAATACTTCTCGGAGGCGACGCAGCGAGAGGCTCCTGGGGCGCGACGCGACAAGAGGCTCCGAAAGCATGCGGGCGACGCGGCCAAAGGCTCCGAAAGGAGGCGGGCGGCACGGGAAAAGGCTCCGAAAGGAGGCGGGCGGCACGGGAAAAGGCTCCGAAAGGAGGCGGTCGACGCAGGAAAAGGGTCCAAAAGGAGGCCGCTGACATGGCAAAAGGCTCCGAAAGGAGGCGGGTGACGTGGGAAAAGGCTCCTTGGGGGCGAGGCGGTGACAGGCTCCTTGGTGGCGATGCAGCGACAGGCTCCTGGGGCGCGACGCGGCGAGAGGCTCCGAAAGGAGGCGGTAGACGTGGAAAAAGGCTCCGAAAGGAGGCGGGCAAAGCACCAAACGGCTACTCGGGGGCTACGAGGCGAGAGGCACCTTGGGGTCCATGCAGCGAGAGGCTCCTCGGTGGCAAGGCGGTGACAGGCTCCTCGGTGGCGATGCAGCGACAGGCTCCTGGGGCGCGACGCGGCGAGAGGCTCCGAAAGGAGGCGGTAGACGTGGAAAAAGGCTCCGAAAGGAGGCAGACAAAACAGCAAAAGGCTCCTTGGGGGCGACGCGGTGACAGGCTCCTCGGGGGCAACGTGGCGAGAGGCTCCCGGGGCGAGACGCAGCAAGAGGCTCCCGGGGGGTGACGCTACGAGAGGCTCCTGGGGCGTGACGCTACGAGAGGCTCCGAAAGGAGGCGATCGACGCGGGAAAAGGCTCCAAAAGGAGACGGGTGGCGCAGGAATAAGCTCCGAAAGGAGCCGGGCGACGCAACAAAAGGCTCCAAAAAGAGCTGGGCGATGCAACAAAGGGCTTCTCGGGGCGACGCGGCAAAATACTTCTTGGGGGCGACGCAGCGAGAGGCTCCTGGGGCGCGACGCGACAAGAGGCTCCGAAAGCATGCGGGCGACGCGGCCAAAGGCTCCGAAAGGAGGCGGGCGGCACGGGAAAAGGCTCCGAAAGGAGGCGGGCGGCACGGGAAAAGGCTCCGAAAGGAGGCCGCTGACATGGCAAAAGGCTCCGAAAGGAGGCGGGTGACGTGGGAAAAGGCTCCTTGGGGGCGAGGCGGTGACAGGCTCCTTGGGGGCCACGCAGCGAGAGGCTCCGAAAGGAGGCGGGCGATGCGGGAAAAGGCTCCAAAAAGAGGCGGGCGACGCAGCCAAAGGCTCCGAAAGGAGGCGGGCGACGCGGCCAAAGGCTCTGAAAGGAGGCGGGCGACGCGGCCAAAGGCTCTGAAAGGAGGCGGGCGACGCGGCCAAAGGCTCTGAAAGGAGGCGGGCGACGCGGCCAAAGGCTCTGAAAGGAGGCGGGCGACGCGGCCAAAGGCTCCGAAAGGTGGTGGGCGAGCCGGGAAAAGGCTCCGAAAGGAGGCGGTCGACGCGGGAAAAGGCTCCGAAAGGAGACGGTCGACGCGGGAAAAGGTGCCGAATGGAGGCGGGCGGCGCGGGAAAAGGATCCTCGGGGCCAACGCAGTGAGAGGCTCCTGGGGCGTGACGCGGCGACAATCTCCTGGAGCGCGACACGGCAACAGGCTCCGAAAGGAGGTGGTAGACATGGAAAAAGGCTCCGAAAGGAGGCGGGCAAAGCACCAAAAGGCTACTCGGGGGCTACGAGGCGAGAGGCACCTTGGGGTCCATGCAGCGAGAGGCTCCTCGGTGGCAAGGCGGTGACAGGCTCCTCGGTGGCGATGCAGCGACAGGCTCCTGGGGAGTGACGCGGCGAGAGGCTCCAAAAGGAGGCGGTAGACGTGGAAAAAGGCTCCGAAAGGAGGCAGACAAAACAGCAAAAGGCTCCTTGGGGGCGACGTGGCGAGAGGCTCCCGGGGGGTGACGCTACGAGAGGCTCCTGGGGCGTGACGCTACGAGAGGCTCCGAAAGGAGGCGATCGACGCGGGAAAAGGCTCCAAAAGGAGACGGGTGGCGCGGGAAAAAGCTCCGAAAGGAGCCGGGCGACGCAACAAAAGGCTCCAAAAAGAGCTGGGCGATGCAACAAAGGGCTTCTCAGGGGCGACGCGGCAAAATACTTCTCGGGGGCGACGCTGCGAGAGGCTCCTGGGGTGCGACGCGACAAGAGGCTCCGAAAGCATGCGGGCGACGCGGCCAAAGGCTCCGAAAGAAGGCGGGCGGCACGGGAAAAGGCTCCGACAGGAGGCGGGCGGCACGGGAAAAGGGTCCGAAAGGAGGCCGCTGACATGGCAAAAGGCTCCGAAAGGAGGCGGGTGACGTGGGAAAAGGCTCCTTGGGGGCGAGGCGGTGACAGGCTCCTTGGTGGCGATGCAGCGACAGGCTCCTGGGGCGCGACGCAGCGAGAGGCTCCGAAAGGAGGCGGTAGACGTGGAAAAAGGCTCCGAAAGGAGGCGGGCAAAGCACCAAACGGCTACTCGGGTGCTACGAGGCGAGAGGCACCTTGGGGTCCATGCAGCGAGAGGCTCCTCGGTGGCAAGGCGGTGACAGGCTCCTCGGTGGCGATGCAGCGATAGGCTCCTGGGGCGCGACGCGGCGAGAGGCTCCGAAAGGAGGCGGTAGACGTGGAAAAAGGCTCCGACAGGAGGCAGACAAAACAGCAAAAGGCTCCTTGGGGGCGACGCGGTGACAGGCTCCTCGGGGGCAACGTGGCGAGAGGCTCCCGGGGCGAGACGCAGCAAGAGGCTCCCGGGGGGTGACGCTACGAGACGCTCCTGGGGCGTGACGCTACGAGAGGCTCCGAAAGGAGGCGATCGACGCGGGAAAAGGCTCCAAAAGGAGACGGGTGGCGCGGGAAAAAGCTCCGAAAGGAGCTGGGCGACGCAACAAAAGGCTCCAAAAAGAGCTGGGCGATGCAACAAAGGGCTTCTCGGGGCGACGCGGCAAAATACTTCTCGGGGGCGACGCAGCGAGAGGCTCCTGGGGCGCGACGCGACAAGAGGCTCCGAAAGCATGCGGGCGACGCGGCCAAAGGCTCCGAAAGGAGGCGGGCGGCACGGGAAAAGGCTCCGAAAGGAGGCGGGCGGCACGGGAAAAGGCTCCGAAAGGAGGCGGTCGACGCAGGAAAAGGGTCCAAAAGGAGGCCGCTGACATGGCAAAAGGCTCCGAAAGGAGGCGGGTGACGTGGGAAAAGGCTCCTTGGGGGTGAGGCGGTGACAGGCTCCTTGGGGGCCACGCAGCGAGAGGCTCCGAAAGGAGGCGGGCGATGCGGGAAAAGGCTCCAAAAAGAGGCGGGCGACGCAGCCAAAGGCTCCGAAAGGAGGCGGGCGACGCGGCCAAAGGCTGTGAAAGGAGGCGGGCGACGCGGCCAAGGGCTCGAAAGCAGGCGGGCGACGCGGCCAAAGGCTCCGAAAGGTGGTGGGCGAGGCGGGAAAAGGCTCCGAAAGGAAGCGGTCGACGCGGGAAAAGGTGCCGAATGGAGGCGGGCGGCGCGGGAAAAGGATCCTCGGGGCCAACGCAGTGAGAGGCTCCTGGGGTGTGACGCGGCGACAGGCTCCGAAAGGAGGTGGTAGACATGGAAAAAGGCTCCGAAAGGAGGCGGGCAAAGCACCAAAAGGCTACTCGGGGGCTACGAGGCGAGAGGCACCTTGGGGTCCATGCAGCGAGAGGCTCCTCGGTGGCAAGGCGGTGACAGGCTCCTCGGTGGCGATGCAGCGACAGGCTCCTGGGGCGCGACGCGGCGAGAGGCTCCGAAAGGACGCGGTAGACGTGGAAAAAGGCTCCGAAAGGAGGCAGACAAAACAGCAAAAGGCTCCTTGGGGGCGACGTGGCGAGAGGCTCCCGGGGCGAGACGCAGCAAGAGGCTCCCGGGGGGTGACGCTACGAGAGGCTCCTGGGGCGTGACGCTACGAGAGGCTCCAAAAGGAGGCGATCGACGCGGGAAAAGGCTCCAAAAGGAGACGGGTGGCGCGGGAAAAAGCTCCGAAAGGAGCCGGGCGACGCAACAAAAGGCTCCAAAAAGAGCTGGGCGATGCAACAAAGGGCTTCTCAGGGGCGACGCGGCAAAATACTTCTCAGAGGCGACGCAGCGAGAGGCTCCTGGGGCGCGACGCGACAAGAGGCTCCGAAAGCATGTGGGCGACGCGGCCAAAGGCTCCGAAAGGAGGCGGGCGGCACGGGAAAAGGCTCCGAAAGGAGGCGGTCGACGCAGGAAAAGGGTCCAAAAGGAGGCCGCTGACATGGCAAAAGGCTCCGAAAGGAGGCGGGTGACGTGGGAAAAGGCTCCTTGGGGGCGAGGCGGTGACAGGCTCCTTGGGGGCCACGCAGCGAGAGGCTCCGAAAGGAGGCGGGCGATGCGGGAAAAGGCTCCAAAAAGAGGCGGGCGACGCAGCCAAAGGCTCCGAAAGGAGGCGGGCGACGCGGCCAAAGGCTCTGAAAGGAGGCGGGCGACGCGGCCAAAGGCTCTGAAAGGAGGCGGGCGACGCGGCCAAAGGCTCCGAAAGGTGGTGGGCGACGCGGGAAAAGGCTCCGAAAGGAGGCGGTCGACGCGAGAAAAGGTGCCGAATGGAGGCGGGCGGCGCGGGAAAGGATCCTCGGGGCCAACGCAGTGAGAGGCTCCTGGGGCGTGACGCGGCGACAGGCTCCTGGAGCGCGACACGGCAACAGGCTCCGAAAGGAGGTGGTAGACATGGAAAAAGGCTCCGAAAGGAGGCGGGCAAAGCAGCAAAAGGCTACTCGGGGGCTACGAGGCGAGAGGCACCTTGGGGTCCATGCAGCGAGAGGCTCCTCGGTGGCAAGGCGGTGACAGGCTCCTCGGTGGCGATGCAGCGACAGGCTCCTGGGGCGCGACGCGGCGAGAGGCTCCGAAAGGAGGCGGTAGATGTGGAAAAAGGCTCCGAAAGGAGGCGGGCAAAGCACCAAAAGGCTACTCGGGGGCTACGAGGCGAGAGGCACCTTGGGGTCCATGCAGCGAGAGGCTCCTCGGTGGCAAGGCGGTGACAGGCTCCTCGGTGGCGATGCAGCGACAGGCTCCTGGGGAGTGACGCGGCGAGAGGCTCCGAAAGGAGGCGGTAGACGTGGAAAAAGGCTCCGAAAGGAGGCAGACAAAACAGCAAAAGGCTCCTTGGGGGCGACGTGGCGAGAGGCTCCCGGGGCGAGATGCAGCAAGAGGCTCCCGGGGGGTGACGCTACGAGAGGCTCCTGGGGCGTGACGCTACGAGAGGCTCCGAAAGGAGGCGATCGACACGGGAAAAGGTTCCAAAAGGAGACGGGTGGCGCGGGAAAAAGCTCCGAAAGGAGCCGGGCGACGCAACAAAAGGCTCCAAAAAGAGCTGGGCGATGCAACAAAGGGCTTCTCGGGGCGACGCGGCAAAATACTTCTCGGGGGCGACGCAGCGAGAGGCTCCTGGGGCGCGACGCGACAAGAGGCTCCGAAAGCATGCGGGCGACGCGGCCAAAGGCTCCGAAAGGAGGCGGGCGGCACGGGAAAAGGCTCCGAAAGGAGGCGGGCGGCACGGGAAAAGGCTCCGAAAGGAGGCGGTCGACGCAGGAAAAGGGTCCAAAAGGAGGCCGCTGACATGGCAAAAGGCTCCGAAAGGAGGCGGGTGACGTGGGAAAAGGCTCCTTGGGGGCGAGGCGGTGACAGGCTCCTTGGGGGCCACGCAGCGAGAGGCTCCGAAAGGAGGCGGGCGACGCGGGAAAAGGCTCCGAAAGGAGGCGGGCGGCACAGGAAAAGGCTCCGAAAGGAGGCGGGCGGCATGGGAAAGGCTCCGAAAGGAGGCAGGCGGCACGGGAAAAGGCTCCGAAAGGAGGCAGGCGGCACGGGAAAAGGCTCCGAAAGGAGGCGGGCGGCACGGGAAAAGGCTCCGAAAGGACGCGGGCGGCACGGGAAAAGGCTCCGAAAGGAGGCGGGCGAAGCGGGAAAAGGCTCCGAAAGGAGGCGGGCGGCACGGGAAAAGGCTCCGAAAGGAGGCGGGCGGCATGGGTAAAGGCTCTGAAAGGAGGCGGTCGATGCAGCCAAAGGCTCCGAATGGAGGAGGGCGACGCGGCCAAAGGCTCCGAAAGGAGGCGGGCGGCGCGGGAAAAGGCTCCAAAAGGAGGCGGGCGGCGTGGGAAAAGGCTCCGAACGGTGGAGGGCGGCGCGGGAAAAGGCTCCTCGGGGCCGACGCAGTGAGGCTCCTGGGGCGCGACACGGCGACAGGCTCCTGGAGCACGACACGGCGAGAGACTCTGAAAGGAGGCGGTGGAAGCGGCCAAAGGTGCCGAAAGGAGGAGGTCAAAGCGGCCAAAGGCTCCGAAAGGAGGCGTTCGACCCGGCCAAAGGCTCCGAAAGGAGGCGGTCGACGCGGCCAAAGGCTCCGAAAGGAGGCGGGCGACGCGTCCAAAAGGCTACTCGGTGGCGAGGCGGTGACAGGCTCCTTGGGGGCCACGCAGCAAGAGGCTCCGAAAGGAGGCGGGCGACGCAGCCAAAGGCTCCGAAAGGAGGCGGGCGACGCAGCCAAAGGCTCCGAAAGGAGGCGGGCGACGCGGCCAAAGGCTCCGAAAGGAGGCGGGCGACGCGGCCAAAGGCTCCGAAAGGAGGCGGGCGACGCAAGAAAAGGGTCCGAAAGGAATCGGGCGGCACGGAAAAGGCTCCGAAAGGAGGCGGGCGACGCAAGAAAAGGGTCCGAAAGGAGGCGGGCGACGCAAGAAAAGGCTCCGAAAGAGGTGGGCAACGCGGCCAAAGGCTCTGAAAGGAGGCGGGCGACACGGGAAAAGGCTCGAAAGCAGGCGGGCGACGCGGCCACAGGCTCCGAATGGTGGTGGGCGACGCGGGAAAAGGCTCCGAAAGGAGGCGGGCGAAACACCAAAAGGCTCCTTGGGGGCCACGCGGCGACAGGCTCCTCGCGGGTGACGTGGCGAGAGGCTCCCGGGGCGCGACGCGGCGAGGGGCTCCCGGGGCGTGACGCGGCGAGAAGCTCCTGGGGCGTGTCGCTGCGAGATGCTCCAAAAAGAGGCGGTCGACACGGGAAAGGGCTTCAAAAGGAGGCGGGTGGCGCGGGAAAAAGCTCTAAAAGGAGCCAGGCGACGCAACAAAAGGCTCCGAAAAGAGCTGGGCAATGCACCAAAAGGCTCCTCAGGGGCGACGCGGCAAAATACTCCTCGGGGGTGACGCGGCGACAGGCTCCTCGGGGCCAACGCAGTGAGAGGCTCCTGGGGCGCGACACGGCGACAGGCTCCTGGAGCGCGACACGGCGACAGGCTCCGAAAGGAGGTGGTAGACATGGAAAAAGGCTCCGAAAGGCAGCGGGCAAAGCACCAAAAGGCTACTCGGGGGCTACGAGGCGAGAGGCACCTTGGGGTCCATGCAGCGAGAGGCTCCTCGGTGGCGATGCAGCGACAGGCTCCTGGGGCGCGACGCAGCGAGAGGCTCCGAAAGGAGGCGGTAGACGTGGAAAAAGGCTCCGAAAGGAGGCGGGCAAAGCACCAAAAGGCTACTCGGGGGCTACGAGGCGAGAGGCACCTTGGGGTCCATGCAGCGAGAGGCTCCTCGGTGGCAAGGCAGTGACAGGCTCCTCGGTGGCGATGCAGCGACAGGTTCCTGGGGCGTGACGCGGCGAGAGGCTCCGAAAGGAGGCGGTAGACGTGGAAAAAGGCTCCGAAAGGAGGCAGACAAAACAGCAAAAGGCTCCTTGGGGGTGACGCGGTGACAGACTCCTCGGGGGCAATGTGGCGAGAGGCTCCCGGGGCGAGACGCAGCAAGAGGCTCCCGGGGGGTGATGCTACGAGAGGCTCCGAAAGGAGGCGATCGACGCGGGAAAAGGCTCCAAAAGGAGACGGGTGGCGCGGGAAAAAGCTCCGAAAGGAGCTGGGCGATGCAACAAAAGGCTCCAAAAAGAGCTGGGCGACGCACCAAAGGGCTTCTCAGGGGCGATGCGGCAAAATACTTCTCGGGGGCGACGCGGCGAGAGGCTCCTGGGGCGCGACGCGACAAGAGGCTCTGAAAGCATGCAGGCAACGCGGCCAAAGGCTCCGAAAGGAGGCGGGCGGCGCGGGAAAAGGCTCCGAAAGGAGGCGGGCGGCGCGGGAAAAGGCTCCGAAAGGAGGCGGGCGGCACGGGAAAAGGCTCCGAAAGGAGGCGGGCGAAGCGGGAAAAGGCTCCGAAAGGAGGCAGATGACATGGCAAAAGGCTCCGAAAGGAGGCGGGTGACATGGCAAAAGGCTCCTTGGGGGCGACACGGCGACAGGCTCCGTGGGGGCCACGCAGCGAGAGCCTCCTCGGTGGCGAGGCGGTGACAGGCTCCTGGGGTGCGACGCGGCGACAGGCTCCGAACGGAGGCTGGCGACGTGGGAAAAGGTGCCGAAAGGAGGCGGGCGACGCGGCAAAAGGCTCCGAAAGGAGCCACACGGCGAGAGGCTCCTCGGTGGCGACGTGGCGACAGGCTGCTGGGGCGCGATGAGGCGAGAGACTCCACAGGCGCGAAGCAAGGAAAGGCTCCGGAAGGAGGCGGTCGACGCGGCCAAAGGCTCCAAAAGGAGGCGGTCGACACGGGAAAAAATCTCCAAAAGGAGGCGGGCGACGTGGCCAAAGGCTTCGAAAAGGAGGTGGGCGGCGCGGCCAACGGCTCCGAAAAGGGGGCGGGCGGCGAGAGGCTCCTCGGTGGTGACAGGCTGCTGGAGCGCGATGAGGTGAGAGACTCCACAGGCGCGAAGCGGCAAAAGGCTCCGAAAGGAGGCGGTCGACGCGGCGAGAGGCTCCGGAAGGAGGCGGGCGACGCGGCGAGAGGCTCCGGAAGGAGGCGGGCGACGCGGCGAGAGGCTCCGGAAGGAGGCGGGCGACGCGGCGAGAGGCTCCGGAAGGAGGCGGGCAACGCGGCGAGAGGCTCCTCGGGCGTGAAGCGACGAAAGGATCCGAAAACAGCCGGGCGACATGACAAACGAATCTCCAGGCGCAACGTGACGAAAGGCTCCTTGGGGGCGACGCGAAGAGAGGCTCCTCAGGGGGGCGACACGGCGTGAGGCTCCTGGAGGGCGACGCGGCAAGAGGCTCCAAAAAGGGCCCAGCACAGTGACGAGAGGCTCCTCAGGCGCGACGCGACAAAAGGCTCCAAAAGGACCCCGGTGGAGTGACAAAAGGCTCCCGTGGGGCGATGCGGCGAGACGCTCCTGGGGGGCGATTCGGCGAGAGACAGCAAAAAGAGGTCGCGGAGTGACAAAAGGCTCTGCAGGGGCGACGTGACGAAAAGCTCCAAAAAGAGTCCAGTGGCATGATGAAAATTTCCTCAGGCAAACGTTCCTTTGGATGGCAGAATCTCGCTCCTCTGCCACTCGTGCTAGTTGCCTTTTCAGGTCAGCATTTGCAGCTTGAACCCATGCTGTCAAACCCATCTGCCCACAGAGGCGAGCATTTTCTTCCGCCAGGTGAGCATTTTCCTTTGTCATCTCTGTGAGCTGCGCCTGCAACTCCTCACAAGTTGGGCTGTGGGTGCTCACGTAACAGGAGCCCTCATCACCTGCAGCCCCTTGGGCCTGAAGCTCCTCAGCCCCCTTCTGTGAGAAGTCATCCTGCTTGTCCTGTGCCAGCAAAGCTCTGGCAGGCTCTCCCGTTTCTCCATCTCTCTGCTGAGGCAACGGTGCCATGCACAGATCCTCAGTGGAGCTTTGGATGGGCAGCGGCACTCCAGCATTGACCAGGCGATGGACAGTCGCCTGCAGTTGCCTGGATCTTTCTTCCAGCCGGGAGGCGAGGGCAGCTAGCTGAGCTTTTTTCTGCTGCAGCCTCTCTGCCTCCTCGCACGCTTCTGGAGAGCCTTCCTTTTTCAGGAGGCAGCTCTCCGCCTCAAGGGCACTCTGTTGCCTCTCCAGGTCTTCTAGAAGATGCTGCAGGCGGGTGTTTGGCTCCAGGAGTCAGCTGCATGTGCTTCCAAGCAGCACCACGCCTTCCCCCTCCGGCACCCAGAGCTTAGCATCTGCCACAGCCTTGCATGCTGTTTGCTGCCCAGCGCGGTGGCTTTCCGGCAGTCTTTCCCTTAGCGCTGCCAGGGCTTGGGGCCCGTTTCTGCCAGAGGAGCAGGAGCTCTGCGTCTCCTGATGGCCCTGGTGCCCAAGAGGGCCTTCGGGCTGGGCCGTGCCGGGGGAGGCGGGCAGCTCGCCCTCGACCCACTGCAGGATGTATTTGATGAAGAGTCTTCTCTCCAGCTGCAGCTGGTTCTGGAGGTGGCGGATGCGGGCGGGCTGGAAGCCATCCATCTCCCAGCGTAGCTTGCCGAGGAGGTCCTGGAGCTTGCTTCGGGCCTCCCTGCCGCTCCTGCTGGGCCTCACCATCTCCTCGGCCAGCTGCCGCTGCAGGTCCCCCAGTGAGAGGCATTGTTTTGATTCTCTTTACAGCCTAAAGCACCACACGGGGCAGGAGATAGGCCAGGACACCACCTCAGGAGGGATCATAATCGGTTAGCCCAAGAACGGTGATGCTCACCTGACTCTGGTCCTTGCAAAAGAGGGAGTGCTGATCAGGGCTGTAGAACCCCCTGTCAGCCTTGGCTGTAGTGACCATTTTTGCCTCTTCAGGGGGCTTTTGCGGGGAATCCCATGGGCAGCAGCGCTCAAGGCTACCAGAGCTCACTACAGCTGGTCTTTCAGGCCTGGAGCCGCCTCTGCCTTCCACTGAGGCACCCAGAGTGACCCTTGGAGGAGCTGTACATGCCGGTGGTGGCAACATCTGTCCATGGCAGATCCTCAGCAAGAGGGTCCCCTTCCATCCCATGGTGGGCTGGGAAGCCAAGTCACCAGAGGCAGGGCTTGCTTTAGTCTTGCTTGCAGATCTTGAGCTTAGACAGACTAAGTTGTTCCAGTATCATCCCTCTTGCCGCGTCTGCTGCCTTGGTTCAGCTAAGGATGTCATCCTCCAGCCTGATGAGCGAAAAAGGGCCGACTGCAACTCTCCTCCCTCCTCTGCCAGGCCCAGCCTTGGAAACCACCTGGTAGCATCAAGGAGCCAGAACAACGAGTGGGAACTTTAAACAAGAGGCTTGGGGAGGAGACGAGGGCTGTGCTGGCCTCACTCGGGGGTCCCTGTCGTCCTGCAGTCCTGAGAGAGCTGGAATGACACAGGCAAACACTGTGGGGAGCTGGTCCTCGCCAGGGGCTCTGCTGGCCGCCCCACTCCAGGGTCCCTTTCTCCAGGGGTCTTCCCACAAAAATACGTGTCCCAAGCAGCAGTATCTTGGTAAAACCGCTCCGAACCCTTCCTTCCCCATCTTTGTCTTACCTCAGCAAAGCAAGCTACCCACGGCTTGCCTGAGCAGGAATCCAGCCCGGCAAGAGGTTCTTCACCAGACTGGGGGAGATGAGCCCAGTGTCGAGTAGGACGCTGCACAGGGGACACAAGCGAGGGGGACACAGTGACCCAGGATGGCCACAGGCCGCGTCTCCAAAACCCACTTGCGCCGATGCAGACACTAGTCTTGTAGCTCAGGACAGCTTCCCAGGCACGCTGGAAGGGTCCCAGCAGCCGTTTCCCCAGGCACAGCCCCGCAGGAGGCGGCCAGATGCATCCCTGCGGCTCTTACCTGCTCAGGAGATGCACCCCCTCAGGGTGAGCCAGGGGGTCTTCCAGACGAGCCCACACGGCCCCATTCAGGAGCCGCTGCATCCATTTCTGTGCCATGCATTTGCCTAGCACCAACTCCACAGCTGAAAGGAAGATCCTGGCAGAAGAAACAAAACACAAAATAAACAAACAAAACGAATCAAAATAACAGCACCACCACAAACCCAAAGAGATCTCAAATCACAGCAGGCTGGGGGAAGACTTGTCTTCAGCAGAGCTAGGTACCCCTGAAATGATGCTTCGTAGCCTTCAAGACTGCAGCTAATGACTCTGGCATTTTCTTCATGCCCCAAACCCACTGAAGCAGAAGAAAACCCATAGCCCTGGCCTGCCTCCATGCTGGATACCAACCAAGGCAACACCTAATACCTCCTCCCACCAGCATTTTGGGATGACTGACACCAGTGCCCGCGACAGTCACTGCTCCCACCGGGGGTCTGTTGAGGGAGTGCGATGCGATTGTGCATGCAAGGCTACACGGGAGGTAGGATGACAGCCATCCGCAGTACGAGCTACGTAAGACTTTCCCGCCTGGGAGCTGGACTTTCTCCATGAAGGAACAGAAGGAGAACCAACCACAACGACCGGTTTCCACATCTAGGATGCGGGGCCGGCAAAGCGCTCCCTCAGCCCCACAAAGGCACATGCCTTGGCGAGGGGAACTGAGGCAGTGTCTCCATCTGCCCCTTCGGCTCCTTACCTGCACGGCTTCTCCTCAAGCACCTTGCCCTCAAGGAACAGTTGTCTCCAGCCGCTCATGGGGGAGCGCAGCCTCTCCTCACCCAGCGTTTCACTGGCCCACCTCAGGAGGCTGCGAAGGATGTGCGGAAGCAGTTGCCTGAGCTCCTCCATGCTCCTCAGGGCAAGCACCACCTCGGAGATGGCACGGGTGATCTGCAGAGAAAAATGACCGAGAACCACCTGCTCAGGCAAGGCCTTTTCCCACCAGCCTGCCTGGGGCCGGGGGTTACAGTCCGCAATTGTCACTTCTGCGACAGCCTTGTGGCTCAGGAGCACAAAACGTTCCCAGCTCCCCACACTCCTTGAGGCCGGCCCAGCACAGCACCCTGGGAGTCTCCGGGGGCATCCGCAAAGGGCACCTGACTCCCTCGCACCAAAGTATGAGTTAGAAAGCAGATGCAAAGCTGCAAGAATGTGTCTGCCGTTGAACGTACCGTCAGAGTCTCCAGAGCAGTCTGACGGTTGTGTCGCTCACAAGCAGAGTCGTCAGTCCCCAGGCGGTGGTCTCCTGCTCTGTTTAGTTTCTCCACTAAGCACCTCAGGATCTGAATCCCAGAGGCGCTTCTCCCCAGGCTCCTCCACAGCTCCACGGCATCGCTGCAAGGGAAGAGACGTTTGCCCCTGAGCCCGTATCCTCGCAGTCCTGCAGTGCCCTCAAACCTCCTCATCTGCAATGGGGCTTAGAACACCCCACTCACGGCAGAGACACAAGCACGCAGTCTTGCCACACTCAAGATGGTTCAGGCAGAAAAAAAAAAGACCTGCTCCTCAACCAGACCCCTCCCAGTACAAGCAAGCTACGTGGTCTCTGTTTGACTACAGTGGGGAGTGGGTAGTGCACGTACCTGTCCATGGGCAGACCTTTCTGGAGGAGACTGCTGATGGTGGGCTCCCGGTGAAAGCGGGCAAGGAGAAACACTGCATGGAGCAGGAAGGGCCTGTGGGTGCTCTGCTGCATGTAGGTGTAAAGGGTGTTCAGGATCTTTGGCACCTGAAGGGAAGAAGAGGAGAACCTGCTGTGGGACCCAGACGCAGTCACTCAGCACGGGAGCAATGCCTGCTCCCTTGGCAGGGTCCAGATCCAGCTCAAAACCTCACCCCTTCCACCTGCCTGACCCTGGCTCACGTCTGGAGCCGAGTCTGCTCTCGGCAAGCCTGCGCACGCACGCACGCCCTCACACACACGCCTGCATGCACCCACACGCGCAGCCTCCGTCACTGAATGTGTCTGGGCCCAACCGTGTGAGCAGCTGCGTGCCCTGTGTGCACACAGAGGACACGGCCACGCTTCACACCCAGCCCCAGAATGACTCCCGCATGGGTCTGCAGCCATGCAAGAGCACAACCAAACACGCTCTTTGAGAGCCTGAAGATGCCTTCCAGAGGAACCCAGTTCTCCAGGGACACTTTTCCTTGCCTCTACCCTCCTTTCCCAAAGCGCTAACCCCTTCGCCACTCAGAGGGCCTTCCCCCGAAGGAAGGGGTATTTCTTTGAGCTTTTCACAGCTAGAAGCCGTGGCCACGATAAGGAATGGAATTGGGGACCCGTGAAGAAAGAGCAGGGTCAAGTGAGTCCCAGGGCACGGAGGACTGACAGTGACCCCAGAGGAAGGGGCAGAATGGCAAGGCTGGTGCCTCCCAGTGCCTCACGCATGGGTAGGACCTGGACCAACGGGAAACTTTGCACAAGAAGTGCCCATATCCTTGTCACCAGCTGGAGCAGACGCCAGCAGCAGTTGCTAATGCACCACTCAGACCACCAGCAGCCCCTCGGCTCGGCACAAGGCGGCGTTTCTTGAGCCCATGCCAACTGCACAGGGAGTAGTGCAACAGGCAACAGGAGACAAGACAAAGTCAAATGGCAGAAAAGGTCTCCTTTACCTCCTGGAGTATTTCCTTCCTGCATTCCACCAGGAAGACAAACACCCACTTCCACACTGCTCTTGCACGCGTGGGTGTGACATGCAGCAGGCCATCCAGGACGACAGTCAGAAAGTCCGGCGCCTGTGCTGGAGGGATGTACTTGCAAACAGCCTGGAGAGAAGCCAGAACAGGAGAGACCGTGTCACAGCGCTGCTTTCAGCAATTCAGAAAGAAAAGGAAACTCCACGGGACCGTTAGTTCGGCAGTCACGGAGGGGGCAATCGCTTGGCCCTCCTACTGTGCATACAGTGCCGTTTACATCTGATGCAGCTAACCGATTTGGAAGTGTCTCCCCCCATGTTGTTTGCTCATATACCAATTTTTTCCTTCTGACGAGCACTTGCACACACACCCCCACCCCCCGGTATCTGCTCCAGCGTGCCTGAAGGACAGTCTTGTCTCAAAGCCTCCTGCTCCTTGCCAACAACAGCCCTCCTGGGAGACAGCGAGACACTCTGGAGGGGAGCAGGGAGACGTGCAGGAGCCCAGGAGCTGGGCCCCCACGCCGCTCTCGTAGGGCCGGTTACCTTTGCTATTTTGGTACAGGTCTCCACCAGAGTCTGGGTGTCCGGGCTGTTGAGCTCCTCACACAGGCGCCCGATCTCACCTGCCTGCGGCACCACCTTCATGGTCTTGGCTGGAACAAACACCAGGAGAACAGAGGACTCACACCTACAGAAACCCAACCTCTGGCCCCAGATACCGATAAAGCACAACACAAGTGGTGGCAGTGAAGGCCACAGGGAAAGCCAGGCCCCTCCTGCTGAATCCTGCAGCAGGATTTCCCAAGCCCGATAAGTGGCGGACAAATCCCCCGCTGGAAAGAGCCCTCTTGCTCCTTGAACCGTTTGCTGGGGCGTCAGGGTTTCAGCAGCCTCTGCTCCTAGCAGCTGCATCCCCTATTCACGCACAGGCCACCGTCATCTCTGGGAGGCAGGAAACCTCCCCGTGACGTCCTCAGCACAGGCAGACCCTGCTGCCTGAAGAGGAAAGTGTCAAACACAACCCTCCGCAGCATGCTCTGGGCCTGCAGCTCACATCCCTCCTCCCTGCCCAGTTTGCTCTGGGCAGCAAACTGGTTTTCGCTCTTGTGCTCGGCAGGGGATTATTTCCCTGGCAGGGATGAGTTTGGAGACTGCCTGGGTAGCTGCCTGTCTCTGCAGGCTCCAGGCAAGGAGCGAGGGGGAAGGCACCCTCTGAAATGTCAGGGACCTCATCCGAGTGAGCTGTCTCACCACGCTCGCTCTCTCCTGGAACACGGCAGGGGAGACATGTGGAGGGGGACAGTCCCCAGCGTTGGTGACAACATCGTGCTCTCAGACGGCCAGTGGGGGATGGCCCTGACCACCCAACCTCACCCATGCCCTGGGGAGGTGGGACTCAGAGACCCTCTGCCAGGGATCCTTCCTGAGATGGTCGGGGAGGCAGAGGGCTCCCAGGGCGGGGGCACAAAACCAGCCGAGCACGTTGCCTCCCCCTTCCCTCCCAGGGCCCTGGCCCGGTGCGACCCTGGTGGCGCCAGGCCAGGAAGGGCGGGAGGATCAGGCTGGGAAGCGCCTGCTCTCCTCACCTTGTATTTCGAGAAGGTGGCCAAGGCAGACCAATGCCCTCTGGCGGGACATGGCCAGGCAGTCGCTGGTCAGAGTCCCCAGCAGTCCCACCAGGGAGCCAAACTGCTTGCAAAGGTGTCCTCTCTGCAGGGGAGAGCAGCAGGAAAACGGTTGCAGGCAGCCCCGGCACCCGCTCGCCCCTACTGCCCATCCTGCTCCCTGAGCAGCAACCGGGCAGACGGGCTGCCTCATAATCCCAGGAGCCCCAAAACCCAGCACCCAGCCAGGCAGGGCTCCCTCCCGAGGCCGTGAATGGTGGGGAGGGGGCACCAGGGCACGCGGGGGCTCTCTACTCACCGCGAGCTCAGATCGCTCCTTGCAAGCGCCCAGCACATGGGCGCAAACCCACAGGGCTCTGTCCCGCTCCCATTCTTTGGCCGAGGTGAGCCAGCCCTTCAGGACCTGGGGCAGGGTGCACCTCTCTCACAACAGGCACCTTTCTCTCCCTGAGACCCCCCTCCCTCCTTCTCTGGCCCCTTGCCGGCGCGGTCCGCAGCCCCACCGAGCACTGGCACTGCTCCACTCTCTCCAGCCGCCTCTGCCCTGAGCCAGGTGTTGCTTCCCTGCAGGCGGATCCCCGCTCCAGCCTTCCCCCAGGCTGCTCTCACCCAGCTCAGGGCTGGCTCTTGGCTTTCCTGCTGGCAGGGCCCACGTCTCGGCCTGTCTTGAGCCTGCAGTGGCCGGGTGCTCCCGTCCCCCAGCTCAGCCCCTGGCCCTGGCCAGACGCACAGCCTCAGGGCCAAGAGCCAAAGGCCCACTTTCCTGCAGGAAAGGCAGCCGCCTCCTGTCACCCTCTAAGGCCTCGATTCTCTGCCCCCATGACACTCTCCCTGCTGCCCCATAGCTACTCACTTGGACCACGTCATCAAAGCAGGCAGACGTCTCCTCCGCCCCCAGAAGGGTTCCTATGAGATGGCCCAGATCTTCCATGCAGCTCCTGTGCAGAAGCTGAGAGCGGGAAAGGAGAGCTGGGGTTCTACACCATGGGGGGTGCCAGCATGCGCTGAGGTGGGATCCTGACCCAGAGGTGGGCAGGCACTGGCCAGTGGGTACCTGCATGTTCACAGCTGCCCTCACTGCCTTCCTTCCCTTGTTCATCCGCTCCTTGGGAGGACGCGACAAGACACTCTGGCAGCACACTGCCAGCAGGTTGCGATTTTCCTCCCTGCTCAGAGGCGGCCTCAGCTTGCTGGCCAGAGGAAAAAGGAAGAGGAAACAGAAAGGGGATTTACTAGCCCTCTCCAGAGTGGCTCAAACCACAACTGGCTTCCTCCTAATCGAGGGCCCCAAACCCAACACCCCCAGCCCAGGCCAGTGAGCACTGCCTTCAGCTCCAGCAGCTCCTGCCTCCTTCCACGCAACCGGTTACGGAACCCCTGGGGCTCCTCTCCTTTGGGAGACACCCAAAATGGGCAACACCCTCCCACTGATGAACAGCCCCAGCAGCTCCCGGCCCCATGCTCATGGCCACTGGGGCCACCCCAGCCAGCTGGGACGGGGCATAGCGGGAGTCCCCAGAGCCCAGGGAACAGACCTCACCTCAACTCCTCCAGCGCCTGAAACACTCCATACACCAGGGAGTCCCAGGGCTCCCCCTTTATCCAGTCCTGCAAGTCCCAGAGAGACAAGCGCAGAGTTGCCAGCGGGCCAGGACACGGGACAGCCCTCCCGCCTCCCCCGGGCACAGGCTCTGCTGACAGACACTGCCCCGTCACCCCCACCGATCCCCAAAGGCACCGCAGGAGGGACACGGCTCCTCAGCCACAGCCATGCAGCACGAGCACTCAAGGGCCCCACCAGCCTGGGACACAGCTCCAGGAGCGCACATGAAGCCTCAAGACCATCGTGCCTCTGGGGAAACCAGTCTGATGACGCAGCCCAAGACTCGCCCAGCTATGGCCACTCACCAGCAGGGTCCGCGTCGCCTCCCGCTTCAAGGAGATCTCAAAGCTGCCGCGGTCGCCTGCAGCCTGGATGGCACAGCTGACCTCCGTGATGCTCTGCACCAGGGCGAGCTTGAGCTGCAAGTCCTGAGGGCAAAGAGAGCAAAGCACCCCTTGAACTCTTTGAAGGGCTGAGACATTGAAGAGGAGCATGGCCGGGGGGAGCCCATGGCGGCTTTGGGCCTCCACGTTGCAGACAAACCCTTCCTCGGAGGATGTTTAGAAAGAGACCGCCCATCTCGGCACGCCCCAGCCCTAAGCGGCTGGAGCTGGGGCACCCAGGCATCATCCCTGCCCTGTGCGCCCCGTGCTCCTACCCTCTGTTTGTCTCTGGAGAGCTGCAGGATGTTGCCCAGGATTTCTTTATCCACGCGGGTGAGCAGCTGCTCCTTGGGGGCACGCAGCGCAATGCCGCCGTAGGTGCGCATGAGAGCAGCACGAGTGGCCTGGGCTCTCTCCACGTCCTGCTGCTGCCATACCTGTTTTGACAGAGAGGCCCCAAGAGGTCAGCCCCGGCACTCCCACGGGCTCCTGCGGCACTCCCACGGGCTCCTGCGGCAGGCCCTGCCCCGCAGCCTCACCAGCTCCTTGTTTCCCTGGGCACCTCCCAGCAGCTTCCCAAGCCGCTCCTCGAGCTGCAAGCTGCGGGGCCGGGAGCTGTTCCCATCCCGCAGCTTGGCTTCTCGCATGGGGATGGGGAGGAGGGTGCAGCCAGCATCACACACACTGCTGGCAGTTTTACCACTGATTTGAGAGGGCGGGGAGCCGCCTGGCACCTTCCCGTGGAAAGGTATCTGCCATAGCTGCTCACGGTCCTGCGCAGAGCTGCGCAGCCTGCGCGGGGCAGCGGTGCAGATGAGAGCAGTCTGCTCACCGCGCCAGGCCAGGCGGCACCGCTCCCTCCGCAGGGCCCTGCCCTGCCCAGAAAGGCTTCCCCACAGCCCCCAGGGGGGCAGCAGAGCCAGCGAGACTTCACCAGGCCCCTGCTCCTGACCCTCAGCTCGGAGGGAGAGGCAGAGTGTCACACGGTGCCCACCCTCTCGTTGCTAGCTCCTGCTGAAGGTTTGCCGGGGAAACGCGGCTGCAAGCAAGCAAGTGCTGCAGCTGCCCCAGCTGGGTGGCTCTGATCCACAAGGTGTCAAACCCTGTCCTTTCCAAAGACACTTCAGGGGCCCCAATGCCAGGACGTCCCCTCTGAAACACAGGTCGCAGGTAGCTCTTCCAAGAGAGCTAAGCTAAAGGCAGCTGCCACGGTTTGGCTGCTGCAGGTGTAGAAGTGGAAACAAGGGCCAAAAAGGAAAGCCAAGCAGCAAAACCCTGGATCCTTTACCTTCCAGCCCGTGGAAGCCCGATAAAACCAGTGCCGGGTGAAAGCGGCAGAGAACATAGTCACCGTGTCCAAGACCAGGTGGAAGTGGCTCTCGGCAGCGTGAGACACAACCAAAATCATTCCCTGCAACCGCAGAGAAAGAGGGAGTCGGCCCCAGCCCAGGCACTCAGCTGTGGCCAGCGACAACGGCCAGGCAGGACGTTGCGGCAGGGGGGAAATGGCAGCAACGGGGAAATCAAGCAGGTGCGGAGCAGGGCCAGTAGCAGCCCTCCCTCTCCCCCAGGAGCAGGCAGGGGATGCTCAGGACATGAGCATCACCTCACCTGAGCCTCAGACAGCTCCACAGGGTTTGTCTCCTGAAGGAACTGCAGCACCTGCCCTTGGACGTGCCTGAGGTCCCGACAAGCTGCCAGCGCCGTCCCAAGAGCCTTGTACAGGAAAAGCTGAAAGAGAAGAGGCCGAGCCCGAGACGCGGTCACGGCCTGACCTGTCAGGAGAGGGCTGGCCTGGACGGACTCGACTGCCCCTGGGCACAGGCCAGGCCGGCCGCGATGCCAGGCTGCAGCCAGGCGCTGGGGCAGCCCCGCGGTAAGCGCCTTTTGGGGGCACGGGAAGCAGTGAAAACCGCCAGTGTGGGCAGAGCACTGGCGCCAGCCCCAGCGCGGGCAGGAGACACACCTTCTCCCAGGAGCTCGGGGCAGAGCTGCCCAGCTGCTGGCTCAGCTCCTGGCTCAGGCCCACGGTCCAGGCCTTGTCCTCGATGGGCTCCAGCGACGCTCGCAGGAACTGGGGTGAGCAGGAGAGGAAGCGAGTGTTCCCCTGGCCTTGGCCCGGGCCCTTTCCACACTCGCGTGTCCCGGCATACGGCGGGGGGAGAGCTGCTGGGAACAGCAGTCTCCTCCCCAACCCTCTTTTCACCAGCCTCCCTCTTCTCCTAACACCTCAGGCGAGACCCCCCGGCACGCCGGACGTAGAGCAGGAGGCGGTGCTAAGGCGCGTGCCACAGCGTTAGCGGGCATTAGCCATCAGCCGTGGCACGTGTGCGGACAGCAGCTCCTCCGAGCGGGCAGGCACCTACTGCGGGGGGAGGCGCAGGGCGCTCGGGAGGTGCCCCCACCTCCTGGTGCCTACATAGGCAGCCCCGAGCTGCCTCCCACAGCTTTGTCTGCTCCCTCTTCTCCCTCTCTATTTGAGACACCCCCGCAAGGATGCTGTACCTTAAGCACACGGTGCTCCCACTCTGCGGAGTCCAGGGAGCTCTCGGTTTTTCCTAGAAAGCAAGAGGAACAAAAGCTCTCGCTGCTATTTAAGCTCACAGCCAAGAAGAGCCCGGTGGTCTCCTCTGCGGTCAGACCTCCCAAAAGTCCCAGGCCATCAGGCTAGAAGGTGCCTACGAGCACCAACGTCAAGGCCCTTGTGAGGCCAAAGACACCGCAGGGGTCCCAGGGGCATTTGTCAGAGCCACTGATTCATGGTGGGGAAGGGTGCGCTGACCACAGCTGATCCCCACTGCTGCTGTCAGTGCAGCTCCCAGAGCAATTCCGACCACTGAGGTCACAGCACCCACCAGCAACATACTTTCTCCTTAAAGACGCACTGCTTTCTGCCCATTTGCAGCCCTTCTCCCTGGCTATTGCCGAGCACGGCTGCTGCAAACTGGCCCTGGCCTGGGCACTTGGTCCTCCAAAGACAGGGGCTGCACCCCCTCCAGGAGCACCAGTCCCGTCCCTCCCCCAAACACCGTTCCGACCAGGACATGGGGGTGCCTCCAAGACCTGCCGTCCAAGGGGACATCAACGGCCCCATCCATCCCCTAGGCCAAAGCGACGCCGGGGGATGGCTGCCCCCAGCCTCAGTGCTGGCTCCGTGGAAGGGGAAAGGCAGCAGAGCAAGAGCTGGGCAACTGGGGACAACTCCCCTCCATCCTGCTGGGGAGCCACAGTTCCCTGCCCCGCCTTCCTCCCCTCCAGCCTCTCCCTCCCCACCCGCACTTTACCTTCCAGGTACTGCAGCAGGAGGGGGATCTGGGTCGCCCATGCCGCCCCCACGGCTGCGTGGATCCTGCCGCGGAGCGCCTGCAGCAGCTGCAAGGCTGCGACTGCGTGTTGGCTGCTGCCATAAGCAGCCGCTGCCACCACCTAGGCAAGGGCAGGACAGAAGGGTCACTCCTGCCACCAGAGCCACAGCTTCTCCCGGGAGGGAGGGAGCTTGGCGCTGCTCGGCCAGCAGTGGGCAGCCATGGTGTCACCCAGAGTGCTGCCAGCCCTGAGAAAGTAGTGGGATCCTCCATGGGCTCGGGCAGGCTGGGGTATCCTGCCTCCTCTGCGGGGGGTCCCAGCACTGGCCTCAACAGCATCTCTGCCCCAGGCTGCCCCACCACCCCTGGCCAGAAAAGCCCTTTCCCCGGGGCCCCACTACTCACCAGCAGTCGAGCCAACAGGGCCTGGGGAGCTGGCAGCTGGCCTACGGGGAGGCAGAAAGGCTGGGTGAGCCGACGAGCCCCCACCATGCCCTGCCCCTCGCACCTCTGATGGCCCCGCACAGGGCTGAGAGCAGCTGCGCTGCAGCAGCGCTGGCCCGGGGGGCGCTCCCGAGGGCTGCCCACCACGAGATGAAGGCAGCTCTGGCATGGCCAGGAACGAGCCCCAGCTCACCAGGAGAGCACTGCCAGCAGGAGAGACAGGCCTCTGCGCTGGGCAAGGGGCCATGCAAGGCAGAGCCCCTCATGCCCCGCAGCAGAGCCTGTCTCTGCCCTTTGGTTCTCCCGGGATCCTGCTCAGCGTTGGTGAGGCGCAGGGAGACACACACTGGCCTGACCCCCAGCCAAGCCCAGCAGCACTCACTGGAGCTCCTACCTTGCTCCTGGCAGTCCACGGCATCCAGCTCCTCCTCTTCTTCTTTGCACCCTGCTCTCTCCCGTCTCTCAACGAGGGCTTGGAGGCAGTGGGAGAGCGGGATCAGCATGCCGCTGTACTCGGCTGGCACCACGTACCGCAGCAGCCTTGGCCACAGGAGCTGTGGAGAAGAACCGGGCAATTGCAATTCACCACATTGGCACTTCCACTCAGCTTGAAGACGAAAAGAACGGTCTGCGTTTCCCTGAGCCGCGTGCGCTTCAGCCGACGTGAAGGGAGAGGCTCAGGGCATGGGGGAGAACGAGGGAAAATGTCCTGAAGGCAAGAAGTGGCCACAGCAGATGGGCAGAGGTCAACTTACTCTGGTCATCCCTCTCAGAGAGACATCCAGAGAGCCCAGGATGTCCATGCAGAGCGCTCGAAGAGCTCCATCCTCCTGGGTTTCCCAGGCGAAAAGGCCTCCTGCCACCTGCAGGCAAAACCCCCGTTACTCTCAGCTCCCGACCGATGAGGCTCAGGCAGGACCCACCAGTGCTCCTGCGCCAGCCTCCTGGAAGCACTGACCTCCTGAAGGAGGACAAGGACAGCCGGAGCCAGCTCGAGGACCAGGTCTCAGACCCGGGGAAGCCTGGGAGCAGAGGGCACCACTGCTAGTCTGCACGGTCCCCCACAGCCCAAATGCTGCCATCGTGCTACCAAAGCAGAGGTGAGGAACGTGCCCTTCAGCAGGGCTGTGCTCAGTGCCAGCCCTGGCGGCAGCGCGCCCAGCCCGATGGATGCGGAGGAGCACCTGGAAGCCCTTTCCTTCGCCCTGCTCCCAAAGCAGAGCCTCCCTGAGCCTCAGAGCAAAGCGACACACACGGATCTCCCAGCTAGAGGGAAGCTCCGTCCAGAGGGAAGATCCGTGGCAAGTCAGCGGGAGGCTCGGCCATCCCCAGCTTTCATCTCCTGGGCACCCCGCTGGAAATGCCCACCAAAGGGACTGCCAAACGGCCTGTCCCCTTGCCAGAAGGGATGCGGGCCCCCAGAAAGTTATCAGATGGGCAGGGTGTGCCTTGGAGGGCCAGAGCACGAGACCACCACAGAAAGCTCCTCTAGCCAGGCCCACCTGTCTGCACTGGCTGTGTTTTGCTGATCGTCCATCAGCATTTAAGGATGGAGGACGTCGCGTCCCTACAAGCCCCTCCCTTTGCACGGCGGCTTTGCTGAAGGTGCCTGTGGGCACAGCTCAGCCCGTGGGGTGCACACGCAGCCCCGCG